>NW_006922488.1:379991-401767 GCF_000298275.1 Orycteropus afer afer | reverse complement strand
CAGAGCATGGCGCTGCTGAACAACGACACAGCTATATGCAGGGTTCAAGCATGCCATCCACTAGCGACTGTTCCCAAAGCTGCTTCTTATATTCAGAAAGCAGACCACATCCCTAAAGCAGCTACTTAGCTGTTTGTGGTAGGTCCCACCATGGAGTTGATTGCCAGTCTCATCATGGAGAATAACTACCATCAGCTGCCCAGCCACTCAACCAGTCCCAGCCAAGCTGACACACAAACTTAACCACCACATTATATTACCTGGTCTTCCTTGTAGGTGTATGTATATTATCGTATCACTGACAGAATTGTATTTCAGGATAGACCTTGAAATTTAAAAAAAAAATTTTTTTTTATTGTAGTTTAGCTAGAAGTTTATACAACATATTAGTTTGCCATTCAGCAATTTACAAAATTAATTCCATGACATTGGTTCTCTCTCTGTAATATGTCAGCACTCTTCATTTCTACCCTGCCATTTCCTTTTTCTTGTCCCTCCAGGTTCCCTGCCTCTCCTTGCCTTCTCATTTTTGCTTTTGGGTAAATGTTGCCCATTTGGCACATGTAGTTGATTATTGTAAGGAGTATGTTTCACACAGCTCTCACGGTTTATTTTATAGGCCAATCTATTACTATTTGGCTTAAAGATGACCTCCAGGTGTGGCTACAGTTCCAGTTTAAACAATGTCTTAGGGTGATAGTCTTGGGGGGTTTCTCCAGTCTCTCTCAGTCCAGTAAGTCTTTTTTTTTTTTAAGGAATTTGAACTTTGTTCTACATTTATCCATTCTCCCTGGGCCTTCTATTGTGTCTTTGGTCAGAGCAATCTTTAATAGTAGCCAGGCACCATCTAGTTTTTCTGGTCTCCAACTAGAGGAGGCTGTGATTTGTGATGGCTTTTAGTTCTGTGGAATAATTGCTTCCTTGAGTGTTTGATTTCTTTCATTCTTATTTGCTGCAGATGGGGAGAGACCAATTAATGTGTCTCAGATGGCAGCTTGAAAGCTTTTAAGATCTCAGGCACTACCACCAAACTAGATGTAGAACATTACATTTATGATCTACATTATACCTATTAACCTAGATGCCCCCTGAGACTATTTTAGCTCAGTATCTCAGTCCCATGACGTGTTTGGATATATCTAAGAAATTTCCATAACTCTGCCCCCTACAAATATGTATAAACTAATGCCCACAGCTATTCCTGTATATGCATCCACATTTACTCCCATATGCTCTTCTACACTTGTATAATATATATATCTACCTATGTAATCACTCACAAAGTTTTGATTGCTAGTGCCATTGTTGCAGAATTACCTATGTTGTAGCATTTACCTTGTTGTTGTTGTTATGTGCCGTTGAGTCAGACCTGACTCATAGTGACCCCTCCTTGGCTTTCCAAAGCAGCATCACTATGGAAGTAGATTGTCCATCCTTCCATCCCAAGAGTGGCTGGTGGGTTTGAACTGCCAGCCTTCTGATTAGCAGGCAAGTGCCTTAGGCACTACACTATCAGAGCTCTTAGCATATACCATAGTTGTACTTTAGTCTTATATTTCCCTCAGTGTCTTAATTTACCTTGTTCATGTTGTGTTGACTTCCCCATATTGTGTGGTGCATTTTCTTTCACCAGAATACACACATGTCTACTTTATAGTAAGTGATTCTCCTCTCTCCACATCCTGGTAACCATGAACAAATGTTGCTTTTTGTGTATAATACTATTCTTGACTTTTAATAAAAGTGATATCACACAGTATTTGTCTTTTTGTTATTGACTTATATTATTCCATATAATGTCCTCTAGATTCACCCATGTTATAAGATGTTTCTGTCTCATCATTATTCTTTTTCATTGTGTAATATTCCATTTTATGTACCACATTTTGTTTATCCATTCATTCATTGAAGAACCCTTAGGCTGTTTCCATCTTTCTGCTATTGTGAATAATGCAGTGATCATGGGTGTACATATGTCTATTCATACCCTGTTCTTATTTCTCTAGGAGATTGCTCTATCATTGTATTTCTATCTTTTTCAGGAAACTTCATCCCAGTTTTCATTGTGATTGTACCATTTTACAATCCCACCATGAGTGCATAGGGTTCCAGTCTCCCCATAACCTTGCCAGCATTTGTTCCTTTCTGTTTTTTGGGTCAGTGACATTTTTGCAGGGGTAAAATGGTATCTCATTGTAGTTTTGATTTGTATCTCATGATTGCAAGCATTTCTTCTTGTTTTTTAGCTACCTAAATATGTTCTTTGGTGAAGTGTCTGTTCATGCCCTTTCCCCTTTTTCTGATTGGATTATTTGTCTTTTTGTTGTTGAGGTGATGATATTTTCTATATATTTTAGAGATTAGACTCTTGTCAATATCTTGTTGCCATTTTTTCCCCCAAGTCTGTAGGTTCTCTTTTTACTCTTTTGGTAAAGCCTTTTTATGAGCTAAGTATATAATTTTTAGGAGATCCAAGTTATCTAGTTTATATTCTATTGTTTGTTCATTTTGACTTATGTTTGATAGTGTATTTATGTCAAAGATTAGGACCTCCAAAGACTATATAGGTTTAGGTTTAACATTTAGGCCTTTGATCCATTTTGAATTATTTTTTTAAATTTTTATGTGCATGGATTCTGTTTAATTTTTCTGCATATAGCTATCCAGTTTTACCAACATCATTTGTTAAAGAAACTATCTCTTCCTCATTGAATGGACTTCAACCCTTTGTTGCAGATTAGCTGTCCATGGCAGGATAAACTTATTTCTGGGTTCTCAATTCTGTTCCATTGGTCTATTTATTCTTTGTTGTTCCAGTACTAGGCTGTTTTGACTACTGTGGCTGTATAGTAAGTTCTGAGATTGGGAAAACTATGGTATCATACTTTGCTCTTCTTTAAAAATGCTTTAGCTATTTGAGGACTCTTTCTTTTCCATATAAAGCTGGAGATAAGTTTTTCCATTTCATTTAAGAATGATGTTGGGATTTGGATTAGAATTGCATTATAGCTATAGATCACTTTGAGTAGTAGAAATACTCTATGACAGTGAGTGTGATCCCATCCTCTTCAATTTTTCATTCCTAGCACAGTAGACTATAGTAGACTATACAATTGTCTGATTAAAAATAGCCAATAGCAGTCCATTTCAGCTCATTATAGCCTAAGATATGGATCTTTAAGCATTACATTTCATTTTTGACAACTTCCAATTTTCCTTGTTTCATACTCTGTACATGTGATGTTCTCATTATTAATGGATGTTTGCAGCTGTTTATTTTTATTTTGAGTCATGCGACATCAGCAGATGAAGGTCCTGAAAACTTTTCTCCATCCATGTCATTAAGATCCACTCTACTTTGAGGAGGCCGCTCTTCCTCAGTCTTATTTTGAATGCCTTCCAACCTGAGGGGCTCATTTTCTGACATTATATCAGACAGTGTTCTGCTGCTATTCATGAGCTTTTCACTGACCAATTTTTTCAGAAGTAAATAGTCATATCCTTCTTCCTAGTCTATCTTAGTCTGGAAGCTCTGCTGAAACATGTCCACCATGGCTGACTCAGCATCATAGCAACATGTAAACCACTGCAGTATGACAAGCTGACAGATGAGTAGAGGAAGTTTCAGAGAGAAGGGAAATAATTTAGGTCAGGAAGTTGGATCTACATAAAGAAAGAAGTGTGGTTGAGAAGAAATAAATGAAAGTAAAACAAGATCTTTTGTTTTTCATATTCTTAACTAATGTAACAAATAAAATCTTGTTCAAAATAACAATGTTGTTGTTGTTGTTGTTGTTATGTGCCGTCGAGTCAGCCCTGACTCATAGCGACCCCTCCTTGGGTTTCCGAGGCAGTATCACTACGGAAGTAGGATTGCCCAACCTTCCTTCCGAGGAGTGGCTGGTGGGTTTGAAACGCCAGCCTTCTGGTTAGCAGTCAAGTGCCTTAGCCACTATGCTACCAGAGCTCCCAACAATAGCAAAAATATTTTAGAGGATTGTAGCTTATGAATATGTAAAATGTGTGACAGAAGAGGAGAATGGGAAATACTCTATTATAAGCTACCGTTGTCCCCAGGAAGTCATAGACTGTTATTTGAAAGTGGAATTAGAATTGCAGTCAAAGCATATTGCAAACTCTAGTGCAATCATTGAAAAATTTAAAAAAAGACTTATAATTGATATACTAAGAAAGGAGAGAGAATGGAATCATATAAAAGCCTCAATTGAAATCAGAAAAGGCAAAAATATAGTGGAATACAAAGACAAAAATAAAACACAAAGGCAAAAAGATATTAAGATTAGTCCACTTATATTAATAATCACTACACTGGCCAATTCTTTGAGAAGTGGATGACGTCTTCCTTCTTCCAAGTCTGTCTTAGGCTGGAAGCTCCACTGAAACCTGTCCACCATGTATAACCCTGTGGGCACTGGAAACACTGGTAGCACAGCCTTCAGCCTCACAGCAACACACAAGCCAGCACAGAACAACAAACTGCCAGATGAGTTCATCTCTCTTAGCTGTTCCAAACGCTCCACTCCTGCTTCCCAGCCTTCCCTACCAGTTCTGACCCTCCAAAAGCCATCTGCCACTGCCTCCCAGCCATCCCTACCAGATCTGGCCCTCTAAAAAGCTGTCTGCCACCACCTCCCAGCTATTCGTACCAGTTCCCGTCCTCCAAAAAACCATCTGCTGCTGTCTTCTGGCTTCTCCTACCTTATATTAGTCTACTATTATAAAAAAAGTCAAGGAAAAGTTAGAAGAAAACTTTCTTTGTTGGTTACCAGGGATGGGAGAGGAGAGAAGTGAAAATTGCTAGATAGGTAAGAGATAAATAACGATTTTGGTGAAAGGAAAGGCAATATACCAAGAACAAGTGAACAATGCAATAACACTAAGGAATAGGAAGACACAGAGAGGTGCACAAGAGATACAAACAGCAAAGATAAATACTTTTACACACACACTACTACATTATCAGTGGTAACAAACATTTATCTATGGGTAGATACATAGGTAGACAGTCTGAGTGATCATGTATGTCTAGGCAAAAGAGAATATACCCATGGCCACACGTAAGTTGGGAAAATGATATTTCTATGTAAGTATTTGTATGTGCTATAAGAATGTTCATGTAGATAATAGAGCTAACAGGAGAAAAAATTATGATAACTTCTTAGCCAATGCCAACCACCCTGAGGGTGCAAGTTGTTGGGGCCATGGGCACAGGTCCATGGTAGTGGGGGACATCAAGCTCAATTGGCATAACATACTACACAAAAACATTGTTCTACATCCTACATTTGGTGAATAGTGACTGGTTTCTGAAAAGCTTGTAAGTAGCCATCTAAGTTGCAATAATTGATATCTCCTCATCCAGAGCAAAGAAAAATGAATAAAACCAAAGACATATTTAGTCCAAAGGAGTAGTGGACCATGCAAATCTCAGCCTATATGACTGTGAGACCAGAAGAAGCAGATGGTGCCCTATCAGAAGAGGCAGCAGAACCAAGAGATCAGCAGGAGATAGAACAGCAGGCTTCCAGGTCAGTGCAGTAAGAAAACTGAGTGCCTTCCAGCAGAAGGCTTGCTGGCAGAGTGGGGTGAACCTATAAACAGAGCTAAAAGAGCTTTGTAACACTTGCCTGACCAGGGTAGAGGCCAGGGTGAGAGGCTGAGGTCCATAGAGAGGTGTGCCTGAGGGCATGGCCATGGGGATGCTGTCTTGATCAAAGAATCGCATCCTGAGCATTGCTGAACCTGAGTTTTAACGTGTTACTTTCCTAATAAACCTCATAATCCTGAGTATTATGTGTGAGTTCTATGTGGCCATTGCAGTGAGTTGTTGAATCGAGCAGAGAAAGAGAGAGTACCGTGAGAGGAAGAGTTGGGATCAGAATTGGTAAAAATTTCGAAGAGTAGAGGCATGTTGACTGCTGCCTCTTAGGAAGAAGCCTTGGACTAATGTTGCTGATGGTGATTTTCTCTCGTCCTTATGAAGTTAGAAGAGTTCAGAGGACAATGATGGCCCTCTGCCTTTTTGCATGTGTCCTTTTCTGAATCCAGGTTGAATTGCTAATATTTCCCTGTTGATGTACCGCTGCAACCATTTCTGAATGAGTTTCAGCAAAATTTTACTTGTGTGTGATATTAATGATATTGTTCAATAGTTTCTGCATTCTGTTGGATCACCTTTCTTTGGAATGGGCACAAATATGGATCTCTTCCAGTTGGTTCACCAGGTAGCTGTCTTCCAAATGTTTTGGCATAAATGAATGAGTGCTGCCTGCACTCATGTGTATCCATGTGTTGGAACACCTCGGTGGTATTCTGTCAATTCCCAGAGTCTTGTTTTTCACCAGTTTCTTCAGTGTGGCTTGGACTTCTTTATTCAAAACCATTGATTCTTGCTCATATGCCATCTCCTGAAATGGCTTAGTGCCAACCAGTTCTTTTTGGAAGAGTGACCTTTTGTATTCCTCCCATCTTCTTTTGATGTTTCCTGCATTGTTCAATGTTTTTCCCAGAGAATCCTTCAATATTGTAACTCAAGGCATGAATTTTTCCTTCAGTTCTTTCAGCTTGAGAAATGCTGAGTGTGTTCTTCCCTTTTGGTTTTCTAACTCTAGGACTTTGTACATTTCATTATAATACTTTACTTTGTCTTCTGGAACCACCCTTTGAAATCTTCTGTTCAGCTCTTTTATTTCAGCATTTCTTCCTTTCACTTTAGATACTCTCCATTCAAAAGCAAGTTTCAGAGTCTCTTCTGATATCCATTTTGTTTTTTTCTTCTTTTCCTGGCTTTTTGATGGCCTCTTGCTTCCTTCAAGTATGATGTTCTTGATGTCATCTCACAACTCATCTGGTCTCCAGTCAATGATGTTCAATGTGTCAAATCTATTCTTCATATGGTCTCTAAATTCAAGTGGGATATAACCAAGATCATACTTTACTTTGTCTTCTGGAGCTGCCCTTTGAAATCTTCTGTTCAGTTCTTTTACTTCATCATTTCTTCCATTCTCTTTGGCTACTTTCTGTTCAAGAACAAGTTTTAGATGCTGGAGATTGTATGATAGAATTTTGTAAGACCATCAACTTATTCATTGCAAATACTGTTTTGTAACAACATAAATGGCAACTATACATGTGGTGGCCAGAGGGAATGCACAGGAATCAAATCAATTACATCTGTGGAAAGAGAAAATGGAGAGGCTTAATATCTTCAGTCAGAACAAGTCTAGTGGTCAACTGTGGAACAGACCATCAGTTACTCATATGCAAATTTATGTTGAACCCTTAGACATACAGATCGGTTAATATTAAAGGTAGGGTGAAAAATATGCTATGTTTATTTTTCTAATCAAAAGAAAGCTAGATTAAATATATTGACTAAAGCAAATAAAGTTCAAAAAAGAAAATAAAGCAAACAGTCTTCAGAGCAAGGAAAATCATCAGGAAGAAAAGGTAATTATACAATGATAAAGGGATCAATACTTGAAGACGATGTAAAAATCCTGAATGTGTGTGTCTAACAATAAATAGTCTTCATTTCAACAGTTAGGAGAATATTATACATAGATTATGGAAAATCATGTGAATGACTATAATACAGTCATTAAAATTAAGTTTCCAAATAAGTTTTTTACATAACGACCTATATTCATGGTTTTGTATGTGATACAAAAGGAAACACAACTTTCTATAGAGTTTCTTCTAATATATGTGGATATTGTTTTTTCTTTCATTAAATGCATTTCCCAAAATGTTTCCAATAACCATATATTAGTGGTATAACCACCAACATTTTCATATAAACAATGTATATTAGTATTTGTTTACTCAAGTGATATTCCCAGAAAGGTAGTGGAAATGATCATCATGCATACAACTTTCGCATTCAAACTTCTTCAAATGAAGATTTTAACTAGCAATTGTATGACGGATGTTTCTACTGTTTTGCCTACTGATGCCCAAAAAGTAACTGAGGCAGTGGCTTAATCAGGGATGATGAAAAGTTAAACTGGTCTAATTCTGTTCTATTTCCATCTTTTAGCACTACTCTTCCCACCTGTGTTCCTGTCAGTATAGTAATCCTTTGATATGCTGGTCATTTAGGCCGATTCTGGTTGCCATGATTACTAGAATCATAAAGTACTCTGAATTATGAGTCTTTAAGGTATTTTTGTTGTTATAAATAAATATCAAAGCTTGAATTATTTTGACAAGATGAGTCAGAAGAGTCATCAGAGGAACAAAAGAAAACAAAACAGGGTCTCTGGAGTCAGGATAACAGCTGCAGCCTGTCATCTTCTGTTTCACTGGGATCACTAATCTTTTGAAATTGTTGTTCTACTTTGCAAGATCATTCTGCAAAAGCATCGCTATCAAGAATGCATCAAACCTCAGGTTGCTTGCATTTGTTTTAAAAATAAAAACAAACTTTATTATTATTTTTCTCCAACATCTTTTACTATTGATGAGGTGATGCAAATGATCAGATTGACATAGTATTTTTCGTTATGGGTAGATCAGACTTCATTGATGCACAACCAGGGTTAAATCAAAGTGATTATTTTTTGTTCTATTTTTTGTTTCCCTCTCTCCATTCCTCTTTTCCTTCATTTGCTCCTTCTTAACTTCTTCTCATTTTACACTGTGGTTTGAAAAGGGCTTTTCTCACTATTTGGCAAAATTATAATCATTCTCCAAGGCAAAGCTGCATCATTTCACTGCTCTTCACCCCTTTCGGAAGAATAAGTGCTTTCCTCTCTGTGCTCCCACAGGACTTTGGAAACGATACTGGTGCAGCATCTTTCATTGCATCAGAGTTAAATTACATCTTCCCCACTAGGCTGTGAGCAGGGGCCGTGTCTTACTGTTTTATATCCCCAGAGCTCAGCCCAGTGTCTGGCATAAAGCTGGTCCTTCATAAATGGTGAAAGAGTTTTCTGTTTTTCCTGGTGTTGTCATACTTAAGAAAAGAAAAGGAAAAATAAATAATTCCCTCCCTGTTATTTCACTTGTGGGAACACTTTGGAAAATGGGAGGAAAAAAAAAAAAACTCTAAGCATTTTTATTATGTTTCCTTTTGATACCTCAATATTGACTGGAAATAACCAACGTCCCTAATAGAAAGCAACCAGCAGTGATTAAGTGAAACAAAACAAGTACTAAGTTTTAAAAGTATGTGGGGTTTCATCAATAGAGTTACTGTCCAGTTTTCAGTTTTTTTTTTAAATACGTTTTATTGAAATGTAATTTATGTACAGTGAAATACACAAAACTAAAGTGACATGGGACAATACATTTTTTTAAAAAAGTGTTCCCTCCCCTCCCCTTCTATTACTGGTAACAAACAAAGATTCCTTCCATATATAAATCTTTCCTTGACTTTTTACAATAACGGACTAATATTATAATTGTCCTTCTGTAATTGACTTATTTCACTCAGCATAATGTTCACCAAGTTCATCCATGTTATGCAGTGTTTTTCAGATTCCACATTATTCTTTAGGGTTGCATAGTATTCCATTGTGTGTATATACCATAGTTTGGTTATCCTTTCTTCAGTTGATGGACACCTAGGTTGTTTCTATCTTTTGGCTATTGTCAATATTGCTGCATTGAACATGGGTGTGCATATATCTGTTCTTGTCCTGATTCTCATTTGTTTAGGTTGTATACCTAGTAATGGCATTGCTGGGTCAAGTGGTATTTCTAATTCCAGCTTTTTTAAGGAATCGTCATACTGTTTTCCACAGTAATTGTCTCATTTTACAGTCCCACCAGCAGTGTGTGAGAGTCCCAATCTCTCCACATCCTTGCTAGCATTTGTTATTTTCTGTCCTGTTGAACTTTGCCATTAGTGCTGGGGCAAGATGGTGTCTCATTGTTTTGATCTGCATCTCTCTGACAGCTAATGACCGTGAGCATTTCTTCATGTATTTGCTGGCTGCCTGAATATCTTCTTTGGTGAAATGTCTATTCATGTCTTCTGCCTATATTTTAATTGGATTGTTCATTTTTTGTTGTTGAGGTGTTGGAATTTTCTATTAATTTTAGAGATAAATCCCTTGTCAGATATGTTATTGCCGAATAGTTTTTCCCAATCTGTAGGTTCTCTTTTTACTCTTCTGGAGAAGTCATTGGAAGCACATACAATTTTAATTTTCAGAAGGTTCCATTTATCTAGTTTATCTTCAATTGTTTGTGCATTTTGAGTTATGCTTGACAGTCTATTTATGCCATAAATTAGGGCCCCTAAATATGCCCCTAGTTTTTCCTTGAGAAACTTTAGTTTTTACGTTTAGTTTTAGGTTTCACATTTAAGTCTTTGATCCATCTGGAGTTAGTTTTTTTGCATGGTGTGAGGTATGGATCTTGTTTCATTTCTCTACAGATGGATATCCAGTTTTGCCAGCACCATTTGTTAAAGAGACCACCTCTTGCCTATTTAATGGATTCCAGCCCTTTGTGATTCCAGCCGACCATAGGTTGATGGGTCTATTTCTGGGTTTCCAATTCTGTTCTACTGGTCTATGTGTCTGTCATTGTACCAGTACCAGGCTGTTTGACCGCTGTGGCTGTAGGCTTTGAGATCTAGGAGTGTGAGGCCTTCTACTTTGTCTTCTTCAATAATGCTTTGCTTATTCGAAGTCTCTTTCCTTTCCATATAAAATTAATGCTTGATTTGTCCATACTTTAAAGAATATTGATGGGATCTGGATCAGGATTGCATTGAATGTACAGATTGTTTTGGGTAGTATTGACATTTTCACAATGTTTAATATTCCTATCCATGAGCATGGAATATTCTTCCATTTATGTAGATCTCTTATGGTTTCTCGGAGTAGTGATTTATACTTTTCTTTTGTGTCCCTAGTGAGATTTATTCCCAAAGTATTTTATTTTCTTGGTATCTATTGTAAATGGCATTGATTGCCTTTTCAGCAATCTGTTTGCTGGTGTAGAGGAATCCAACTGATTTTTCTATGTTGATCTTGTATCCTGCCACTATGCTAAATCTCTTAATTAGTTCCAGTAGTTTTTCTGCCAAGTTTCTTGGGTTTTCCATTTGTAGGATCATATCATCAGCAAATAGGGATAGTTTGACTTCTTCTTTACCAATTTGGATGCCTTTAATTTCCCTTTCTTTCCTTATTGCCCTGGCTAGGACTTCCAATACAGTGTTAATAGAAATGGTGATAGAGGGCATCCTTGTCTGGTTCCTGTTTGCAAGGGGAATGCTTCCAGTCTCTTTGCATTTACAATAATGCTGGCTGTTGGTTTTTCAAAGATGCCCTTTATTATGTTGAGGAATTTCCCTTCTATCCCAATTTTGCTGAGAGTTTTTATCAGGAATGAGAGTTGGATTTTATCAAATGCCTCTTTTTGCATTGATTGATATGATCATGTGTTTCTTTTCCTTTGTTTCATTTATGTGATGGATGATGTTGATTGTTTTTCTAATGTTGAGCCATCCTTTCATACCTGGTGTGAACCCCCCTTGGTCATAATGTATTTTTTTTTTTTTTTTTCATATTTTGTTGGAGTCTATTGGCTAGGATTTGGTTAAAGATTTTGTTGCATCTGTATTCATGAGGGATATTGGTCTGTAGTTTTCCTTTTGAGTGATGTCTTTGCCTGGTTTTGGTATCAAGATTATGCTTGCTTCATAAAATGAGTTAGGGAAGGTTCCATCCTTTTCTATGTTCTGGAATAGTTTGAGTAACATTGGTGTGCATTCTTCCCTGAATGTTTGATAGAATTTGCCAGTGAAACTGGGTCAGAGCTTTTTTCTGTTGGTAATTTTTTTTATGACCCATTCAATTTCGTCTTTTGTTACGAGTCTGTTTAAATTTTCCACCTCATCCTCTGTTAGTTTAGGTAAGTAGTATATGTCTGGAAATCTGTCCATTTCTTCCATATTTTTTATTTTGTTTGAGTATAGTTCTTCATACTATGTTGTTACTATCTTTTTAATTTCTGTTAGTTCTGTTGTGGTATCACCCAATTTACTTCTTATTCATGTTATTTGTATTCTCTCCCTATTTTCCTTTGTTAAATTTGCCAGTGGTTTGTCTGTTTTATTAATCTTTTCAAACAACCAACCTCTAGTTTTGTTGATTTTTTCTATTGTTTTTCTATTTTCTGTTTAATCTGTTTCTGCTTTAATCTTTATTATATCTTTTCTTCTGGTGACTATAGGCTTTTTTTTTTTTTTTTGCTGCTCTATTTCTAATTGTTTAAATGTTGGGTTAAGGTGTTGTTTTGGCTTTTTCTTATTTTTTGATGTGTGCATTTATTGCTATAAATTGGCCTCTGATCACTGCCTTTGCTATGTCCCAAAGATTTTGGTATGTTGTGTTTTCATTGTAGTTTGATGCAAGGAATTTTTAATTTCATTTTTTATTTTTCTATTACCCAGTTGTTTTCAAGCAGGACGTTATTCAGTTTCCATGTGTTTGCTCTTTTTCTGTTCATCTTTCTATTGATAATTTCTAATTTCACAGCATTGTGATGTGAGAAGATGTTTTGCAGTATTTAAATGTTTTTAAATTTATTAATACTTCCTTTGTGGACTAACATATGGTCTATTCTGGAGAATGTTCCATGTGCACTGGAAAAGAATGTATAAAGTGCTGTTGTTGGGTGAAGTGCTCTGTAGATGTCTATAATGTCAAGTTGGTGGATTGTATTGTTTAGTTTTTCTGTCTTTGTTTAGTTTCTTTCCAGTTGTTCTATCTGTGACTGAAAGTGATGTATTAAGGTCTCCTGCTGTGACTGTGGAGTCATCTATTTGTCTTTTCAGTTCTGTTAGGGTTTTGGTTTATGTACTTTGGGGCTCTTTCATTGGGTACATAGATATTTATTATTGTTATGTCCTCTGGTTCAATTGATCCTTTAATCATTATATAATGTCCTTCCTTGTCTCGTATGGTCTCTTTTTGTCTTAGAATCAATTTGATCAGAAATTAATATTGCCACTCTTGCTCTTTTATGGTTGCCATTTACTTGATATATCTTTTTCCAACCTTCGATTTTTATTCTATTTTTATCTTTGTCTCTAAGGTGTGTCTCGTGTAGACAGCATATTAATGAATTATGTTTTCCTATCTGTTCTTTAACTCTTGAGTGGTGCATTTAATCCATTGACATTCAGTGTAATTATTGACAAGTATAAATTTGTTGCTGTCATTTTGTTATGTGCTTTTTTGTGGTGTTGCTGATTTTTTTGTTCCATATAATCTTCAGTGCTGAACTCCTTTGGTTTATGAATTGTGTTATCATTTCCTCCGTTACTATTGTTTTAGTATTTGTTAAATATTTGCACTGGTCCTCTTTTTTATTTTGATGTGAAAGTTTATCATTTTTCTTTGAGATTACCCTGTGATTTATAATTTTCTCCCTGAATTTAGAATAGTCCATTCTATCTTGCAGTTGTCTCGACTTCCCTACCATTTAGAAATTCTGTAACCACACAGTTATTTTGCTCTTTTTGGTTTGTAGTTGTCCTCATTTGTCAATTGATGTCTCTGGTTCCCTGCTTATGATCTTGTAGGCTTATTTACTTCATATACTTCCATATGTGTTGGTTTCTGGGTTATGTGATCATGTGTACTAATGGTAGGTTGTTGTTTGCTGTGATTAGTTCTCTGTCCAAAGGACTCCCTTTAGCATCTCTTGTAAGGTTGGTCTGGTTTTAACAAATTCCCTTAATTTCTGCTTATCTGGAAATCATATCATCATATTTGAGGGACAGTTTTGCTGGGTATATAATTCCTGGTTGCAATTTTTTTCTTTCAGGGTTTTATATATATCATCCCATTGTCTTCTCACCTTCATGGTTTCTACTGAGAAATCCTAGCTTAGCCTTATTGGTTGCCCCTTGTAGGCAACTTTTAATTTTCCATGTGCTGCTTTCAGGATTCTTTCTTTGTGTTTGGTTTTGGTGAATTTGATGATGCTATGTCTTGGTGATTTTCTTTTGGGATCTATCCTGTTTTGAGTTCATTGGACTTCTTGAATGGATATATTCTCATCTTTCATCATGCCAGGGAAATTCTCTTCCAATAAATATTTGACAATTTCTTCATTGGTTTTATTTGTCTCTTCCTATTATAGAATTTAGATTACATGTAGGTTATTCCTTTTGATGGTGTCCCACATAAACCTTAGAGTTTCTTCATTTTGTTGTGATCTTTTTTTTCTGATTGATCCCTTTCCAAAGAAATATTGAGGTGTTTGTCTTCAATTTCACTAATTCTGTCTTCCACTGATTCAATTATACTCCTTTGCCCATTCAATGTATTATCTATTACTGAAAATTTAGTATTAATCTTCTGAATTTTTATCTGTAGATTTTTTATCATTTCTAATTTTTCATTTATTTTGTCATTTTATTCTTGTATCATCTTTTGAAATTGTTCTAGGGTTTTCTCTTCAATGTTGTCAGTGTTTTCCTTGATCTGTCTCTCAATCCATTAAAGGTTCCTAAATATAATTCTTTTGAATTCCTTATCAAGGAGTTCCAATGCTGCTGCTTCCTCAGGGATGTATTCTGGGTCAATATCCTTGTCCCTTGTTTCTCCTGCTTTATCTTGCTTTGTGTGTACTGTGATGCTCTGTTGTCTCTGAGACATTGTGATGTTTCTGTGTTTATAATTAATTGGTGATTGTATGTTGGAGTGACTTGCCCATGATTTTCTTTTTCTATGTTTTTTGGATGTTATCTATATAAGCAGGATACTCTGCTCCTCTATTCGCTAGTTGGCAGCACTTATACATTTACCACCTGTCTCCTTTTCCATTGTCAGCCTTCTGTATGTCCCTGCCATCCTTGGCAAATGGAGCCTATTCTTAGGTCCCTGAAATCTGAATGAGAATGTTGTTACTTTAAAATTCAAAAGGGCCGCCACTTGTAAACATTCAAAATGACTGCACCCTTGGTCACTGTAAATATCCAAAATGGCTGCCATTTATAAACATTCAAAATGGCTGTGCCCTTGGTACTTTAAATATCCAAAATGGCTGCTGCTTGTAAACAATGAAAATGGCTGTGGCCTCTGCACAGACAAAAGTCCACAGCTCAGGTTGTCTCTCTTCTTCCTATTTCTCTTCCTAGTCACAAGCCACCAGGGCAGCAGTCCCTGTAGTTATTGGTGACCAGGGCTGACCTTTAGGTCAACTTTCAGGTCCTAATGCCACTTGGGAATATTCAGGCTGCTGGTTTTATCAGACCATACTCACTGTTTTCATTCAAGTTGTTCTGCTAGTTGGTGCCTAATTCAGTTCTGTATACTTCCTTTCAAAGCTCAGGGCTCCAGGTTTATCTTCTGTATCTTTGTCAATTAGTTTCTCTTTTCTTTGTTGAAGAGGGTCTGTGTAGCTTGTCTTCCTATTCTGCCACCTTACTGGAAGTCCCTACTGTCCAATTTTATCAAGAAACTTTCAAAATAAGATGAGCTATTTGATAAACTTTAAATTATACCTGAGTTTCTGAAATAGGATCTCTTACTCTCTTGCAGAAAATATTTTTACTTACTTGGGCATCACATTTCCCTTTGGGAGAGTAACCGGCAACAATATAGTTATTTTCTATTCCCATGGATAAACAAACAAACAAACAACAGCAACAACAAAAACTGCCATCAAGTCAATTCCTACTCATAGTGACCCCCTTTGGATATCCAAGATGGTAAATCTTTATGGAGGTAGATTGCCTGGTCTTCCTTCTGTGGAGTGCCTGTTGTGTCTGAACAGCCAACCTTCTGGTTAGCAGTCAAATGCCTTAGGCACTATGCTACCAGAGCTCCTTACCCCCATGAATAGGAGTAAAATAATATAACTATAAACTGATGAATATATATGACTTACCCATCATTACATATTGTGCTTTATTACTTGCAATTTATTGGTTATGATTTTTAAAATTTCTGTATTTGCATATTTCTATAAGGTCCTATAACATAAAATGGATGTATTTCATCAGGTAAGAGAAGTTTGTGATAAGGTTAGATCATAGGGGAAAGAGATAGAGGTACTCAAAATGGAGATATCATAGAGGAAAGACACTAAGCCTACAAAATTCATCTTAGCCAGACAGCCTGCTGATAGCCTGACAATTGGTTCACACAGACATGTAAGGTAAGAAAGACATGTGGGTAAGAAGGAGCATAAAAGCTAAAGAGTTTGACAATACAGAGCATTGTGGCCCATTTGATCCCATCAAACTTCTGAATGAAGAATACTGTTTTGATGGAGAAGCTAGGGTGCTTTGTCTGAAAGGCAGTTCTCTGAAGACTGAGGTTATTTAATACTCTTATTACTTGTGTTGTAAGACAGATCCCTCATTTAATTATGTGTGCTTTAGTGCTATAGAAGAATTACATTCTCTTCCAGTAAGACTCAGAAATTAGAAATGAAGTATAAAGAAAGACAGTGCTAATATTCTATGGATCTCAGGGTAGTTAGTATTCAGATCCCTTCCTTAGGAACAATAGGGAAAAGACAAATTGTTGAAGATGTTAAATACCTTAAGATTCACTACCATCGAGTTGATTCTGACTCATAGTGACCCCCTTTGGATTTTTGAGGAGGTAAATCTTTACAGAAGTAGATTATCCAATCTTCTGGTTAGCAGTCAAATGCCTTAGGCACTATGCTACCAGAGCTCCTATGTTGAAGGTGCAGGGAGTGTGAAATGGCTTGAGGTCACTGACATGTGAAAAGGTTACACAGAGAGGGAAGAGGACCTTTAGAGGGAGCAAATCTCCATCCTGGATTCTTCTATATTCATGGTAGGGGAATAATAAACTAATCAGATCAATTTTATATATGTCAGGAAAATGATTTCACATTCTCTCTGAATTTCTAGATAACTATTTTATTTTATACCTTTTAATATATACAGAAGTAATTCTTCCTTCCACCATCTATCTGTCAGTTTTTTGGTACTGGAGTGAACTTATATATTGTCATGATGTTGGAATCTAAACCGTTGGTATTTCAAATACCATCAAGGTCACACATTGTGGACAAGTTTCACCGGAACTTCCAGACCAAGATAGACTAGAAAGAAAATCTTGGCAATCTACATCCAAATATTAGCCAATGAAAACTTTATGGATGAAAGGAAAACATTTTCCAATACAGACTTGGAAGACTTGCCCTTCAGGTTGGACAACACTGAAAATATCACTGGGGAAGACATGCTACCTCAAAGTAAAATTGACCATGAAGATGTGAATGAAATAAAGCATTATGATCCTTCATTTGTTCATTTAGGATGACTCAAAGGGAGAAGTAATACTGCAAATATCCATTAGTAATTGGCACATGTAATATACAATACATGAATCAAGGAAAATTGGAAGTTGTCATAAAATGAAATGGAACACTTGAAGGTTGATATCTTAGGTGTCAGTGAGCAGAAACGGACCAATTTAAATTCACCAATTTAAGTCCAACAATTGTATGGTCTACTATGCCAGGAATGACAAATTGAAGAAAAAGGTGTTGCATTCATTATTAAAAAGAACATTTCAAGATCTATTCTAAAGTGGAAGATGGTATTGTACCTATAACCCTCACATTTGTTCTCTCTACCAACTTAATCCCTGAATAGCTAGGTAAAGTAGATAGAAATAATAATAATGGAGTTATGAACAACAAAGGAGAAGACAAAGTATCAGAGTTATTGAAGGTGGAGAAAAAGAACAGATTAAATAACTGGAAAAGAATAAATGAACATGCCTAGCTGGCAGAGAAGATGACAGAGACAGAGAGGACTCATTAGAAATGTAGAACAGACTGGTGGAGGGAAGGAAGGAAAAAAAAATCATGGAACCCACAAAGTCATTGGGGACTCAGAATACCCAAACTGGGAATTTTTTTATGGCAACTCTGGGCTCTGAGCGAGTAGATAATCTTAGTGGGAAACAGATCAAGACCCCCCTTAACTTGGATTGCTGCATAATCCATAAAGGAGTGGGCAGAAGGGAGAAACTCCCTCTGAGTAGGTGAAGCTCCAGAGTGAGTGTACTGCAGTGGGCTGTGGTTCAACTCTTCCATGACCCCTTTTTAGCAGACCAGGATACTGGGTTTTTGTGGCTTCTCAATCCAAGTGGAAAGTAGTGGCCCTCTACCCATTGGGGTCTCTGATTTTGGGGTCTTTGATTGACAGTAGAATGTCATCATTAATAGACCTCTCAGAAAGACACAAACAACACAGCCTGTGCTGGCATTCTGAATGAGTTATTACACTGAACATACTTCACCCACTAGGTAGCACTAATAACTCATGTGCCACAAAATCAATGACAGACAGTGGACAACATCTGCTTGTCCCAACTCCAAATCCCCTTCACGATGAACAGACACCTCTATCCACATTCACATCAGTAGTTCCACCAACACAGAGGGTGCTGGAGAGCAAGCCAGTATAGCTGAGTTAATCAAAAAAGTATACCTGTTCCAAACTTCTATATATAGTAAAACATAAACTCAGTGTGAAACAAATTAGTACACAACTAGCAATTAAAGACAACATCTTCAAAATGTCTAGGAAACAACAGACAACCTCAAATGAAAAAAAAAAACAAAAAAACAAAAAAACAGGACAAGACAATATGAATCAAAGCTCAGGCTAAAAAAATTTCTATCATGGAAGAAGAATAAGCAATAGAACTTTCTGAGAAGGAATTCAGAAGGTATATAAGAGGTCAAGAAAACCACAAACAGAATCAATGAGAAGACAAACAGCACCCTGGAAGAATTCAGGAAAACCATTCAAGAACAAAATAACAAGATACATATACAATTAGAATTCATACAAAAACAGTAATTAGAAATCCAGAAGATGAATACTAAAATTACAGAGAGAGACAACACAGTGGAAGGACAAAAGAGAAGAATAAAACTGGATGAAGAAAATATTTCCCAACTAGCAGAGAAATCCCTTGACACCAGCCTGCATGAAGAAAAATCAGAACAAAGATTTAAGAGAAATTAAGAGAACCTAAGTGTTAAGAAAACCTAAGAGTTATATGGGGAGCTCTGGTAGCATAGTGCCTAAGGCACTTGACTGCTAACCAGAAGGCTGGCGGTTCAAACCCACCAGCCACTCCTCAGAAGGAAGGTTGGGCAATCCTACTTCCATAGTGATACTGCCTCAGAAACCCAAGGAGGGGTTGCTGAGTCGGGGCCGACTTGACGGCATATAACAACAACAAAGAGTTATATGAGATGATATGAAAACAAACAACATACACTTCCTAGGAATACTAAAACAAGCAAAGGCAAAAGAAACCACTTAGAAAATGGTGGTAGACTTGTTAACAGAATATTTTTCCTATATCATGAAGGAAGAAAAGATATTTGTCCAAGAAGCTCAACAAACCTCATAGAGGACAGATCGCAAGAGAAAGTCACCAAGACATGTCATAATCAAACTCTCCAAAACCAAAGACAAAGCAACAATCTTGAGAGCAGCTTTGGAGAAACAAAATGTCACCTACAATGGACAACCAATAAAACTAAGTTCTGATTTCTCAGCAGAAACCATGCAAGCAAGAATGCAATGGAATGGCATATATAATACTTTGGAGGAAAATAACTTCCAACCAAAAATTATATGTTGTTGTTGTTGTTATGTGCCATCAAGTCAGGCTTGACTCATAGCAACCCTTCCTTGGGTTTCCGAGGCAGTATCACTATGGAAGTAGATTGCCCAAACTTCCTTCCAAGGAGTGGCTGGTGGGTTTGAACCATCAGCCTTCTGGTTAGCAGTTAAGTGCCTTAGGCACTAGGCTAATTGTCCCTCAAATAGGGGAGTGAAATCAACACATTCTAAAAGAAACAGAAAGTAAGGGGCTTTTTGAAAACAAGGCCAACCTTATAAGAAATGCTAAAGAGAGTCCTACCAATAAAGAAGTCACAACAAAATCATCAAATTAAAATCAAGACACTTGACATGACCACTAAGTATCCAAACCAGAAATAGACACTCAAAATAAACTCATAATATAATGTACACAGAGAAATAAGGGAGTTGATTGGCAGATGATATCAGCAATAAAGCAAATAGAGGCAATAAGTTTTAATTACAAAACTTCCAAATGGAGAGGAAGACAGGACAAAGTCTTTATAGAACTGACTGTTCCAAAATTAAAGAGATAAGAATTTACTTCAGGGTAACCATGAAGAAAATTAACAATCCTGTTAAGCAAACTCAGAAAGGAAAACACATGGGCTTAGTAAGAACAAAATCAACAGTAATGAAGAAAAGAGAAGAAACACTTGATAACAAAATGAGCTCAGAATAGAAATATATTTGGAACAAGGAAATCACCAACAACACAACAAAAAACACAATAGAATGACAGCAGTAAATTCATACCTATCACTAATTGCACTCAGTGTGAATGGAATAAATGCACCAGTCCAGAGAAAGAGAGTGGCAGATTGAATAAGAAAAGAAGACCCACTGATATGCTGCCTATGAGAGACCCACCCTAGACACAAAGATAAAAACAAATAAAAAAATTAAGGAGTGGAAAAATCTATAACAAGCTAATGGCAACTAAAAAAAGAGCAGAAGTGGCAATATTAATCTCTTAAAATAGACTCCAAGGAGAAGAACAGCATAAGGACATTATATGATGCTAAAAGGAATAATTGACCAAGAAGAAATCACCATAATTAATGTCTACACACCCAATGAAAATGCTCCAAAATACATAAAGCAAATATTAACTGAACTGAAAGGAAAAATAGACAATTCTACAATAGTAGTAGGAGTAGGACACTTTAACACACACTTTCAAGGAGGGACAGAATAATTAGAAAAAACTCAACAAAGATACAGAAGAACTCAACAACACAATTAACCACCTTGACCTCATAGATACAGAGCACTCCACCCAATAAAAGCACAATACACACTCTTCTCCAGTGCACATGGATCATTCTTCAAAATAGACCACAAAACAAGTCTCAATAAATTAAAAAAAATATTGAAATACTACAAAGCATCTTCTTGGATCACAATGCTATAAAATTAGAAATCAATAATAGGAATATCAAGGAAAAAATATCAAATATGTAGAAACCGCATTATACACTGCTCAAAAACTACTGGGTAACAGAAGACATAAAGTGTGGACTAAAATAATTCCTAAAAACAAATGAGAGTGAAGGTATAACTTACCAAAACCTTTGGGGCACAGTGAAAGCAGTACTCAGAGGTCAGTTTATAGCAATAAATGCACACATCAAGAAAGAGGAAAGAAGCAAAATCAACACTCAAATTCAACAACTCCAACAATTAGAAAAACAGCAACAAAGGAAACCTATAGTAACCAGAAGTAAGGAAATAATAAATATCAGAGCAGAAATAAATGAAACAGAAAACAAACAAACAAAAAAAAAAAATAGAGAAAATCAACAAAATAAGAAACTGGTTCTTTGTAAAGATTAACAAAATTGACAAACCACTGGCAAGTTTAACAAAAGAAAAGAAAGAGAAGATGCAAAGAACATGAATAATAAATGAAAAGGGTAACATCACAATGGAACCAACTGAAGTAAAAAAGGATAATAACAGAGTTCTGGCAAGATGGCGGACTAGGCAGAAGGACTGCACAGACCCTCTTCAACAAAGACAAGGGAAACCAATTGACACAGACACAGAAGATAATCTTGGACCCCTGAGCCTTGAAGAGAAGGATACAGAAGTAGACTAAACCTCAACTGCAGAAGAATTTGCATGA
>NW_006922488.1:353414-362171 GCF_000298275.1 Orycteropus afer afer | reverse complement strand
TCTGGCTTCCTGGCTTTTAATCCCCTTTCTCCTGCTCTTCTGGCCTGCTGCTTTGGTCGTCCCTGAGTTGTCTCTCCTCACCTGTAACCCTGGGGCTGAAACAACTCTATAGCAACTACCAACACCAACAATTTTTCTTCTTTTGTAATGATTATCATAGATAGAGTAAGATGATGGTTTCTCTGCTGGGTGGATACTCACCAAGTCCCTAAAAATATAAACTAGTGTGGTTATGAGCTGGCAGACTATTTATTCCAAGTATCATGGGTTGCTTTGGAGTTTTGGTGGCATAGTGCCTAATGTTTGACTGCTACGCAGAAGGCTGGTGAGTCAAATCTGCCAGCCATTCCTGGGATAGAAGACTGGACAATCTATTTCCATGGAGATACCACCTGGGAAACCCAAGGAGGGGTTGCTATGAGTTGGAATGTACTTGATGGCAGTGAGTTTGATTTAGTTTTGGTTTGAGTTGCTTTAATTTTGTGGGCTTTGAGGTTACATCTGTCACCTTGAAAGATCCAGAAAGCTGGTGTCCAATTTATCCAGAATTGATTTGGTATAGGGATTATTGACTAATGTTGTTCTCAATCAAATGATCTTTTATTACACAAACATTTTTAAAGTGCCCTGGTTGAGATGCTGGAATATAGCAATGAACACAACAGACAAAATTCTATCTTCATCACCTTCACCTTTATTCACTCACTGATGCATGGAGTATCTATGGGAAGCAACAAGACATAATTGAAATAACTCAAATTCTTGAGTTGCAGTGCTTCAGAATTGATACTAGTTTTCTAGAAAATTGAATTCTTTGTTTTCTTTTGTTTTTGGATAGGGTGTTCAATATAAAATATTGGTCAATATCAAGAGCTCAGAATTCAGGGTGCTAGGATTCAAATCCAATTCACCTCTTACTGTTGTTGTTGTGTACTGTCGATTTGGCCACAACTCATAGTGACCCCTCCTTGGGTTGCTGAGGCAGTATCATTACAGAAATAGACTGCCCAACCTTCCTTCTGAAGAGTGGTTGGTGGGTTTGAACTGCCAGCCTTCTGGTTAGCAGCCAAGTGCCTTAGGCACTATGCTACCAGAGCTCCTTCACCTCTTACTCTTACTAGCAGTGCGATTTTGTGCATGTTACTTAATTATTCTGTAATTAAATTCCAAATATATAAAACTTCCTAATGTATAAAATGTCAATGATAATATATAAGCCTGTATTGTAGGGTTATGTGAGGACTTAGAGGACCTTGCCACAGTTCAATAAATGTCAGCTGATATTGTGACAATTGATCTATCTCCTTTTGGCATTTTAAGGGTCATAGAAAACAGAAAGAGAATCTCCAAGGGAACAAGAAAAGAGTATACACTATTATTCACTTATTTATTCATTTACAGATATTTAATGAGTGCCAGGCAGTTTACTGAGACCTAGAAATTAAAAAAAAAAAAAAAAAGGTAAGATTTTATTTGATTTGCACTCAAGGAACTCACATTTTAAGGGAGGAAAGAAAATACATCATGGGAAATTTTACTATATGGTACTATGGTTCAAGAAACATTTCTTAATAATAAGGCTTAAAGATTGGGGTGAGAAATATTGGGTTATACAATTTAAATAAATATTTGTTGTTGTTGTTGTTTTTATGTGCCGTCGAGTCATACCTGACTCATAGCGACCCCTCCTTGGGTTTCCGAGGCAGTATCACTATGGAAGTAGGATTGCCCAACCTTCCTTCCGAGGAGTGGCTGGTGGGTTTGAACCGCCAGCCATCTGGTTAGCAGGCAAGCGTCTTAGCCACTATGCTACCAGAGCTCCCTTTAGAAGCATATAATTTACTAAAGAAGCTTGACATTTATGGAAATGACATTATAGAAACTACTAAGTACTACATGGCAAGTGCAGAAAAAGTGTTCCAGGCATTCAAGGAGAAGTTTCTCGTAGCTAAGGAAGTCAGGGAAGTTGTTAGAAGGGCAACTTTTGAGTTAGGTCCTGAAGGTTGAATAGCTTTTTTTTTTTTTTTAATTTAGTTTTTATTTAATTTTCCTTGTGATTATTTTTGAGAGTGACACTTTAAAAGCTGTTTGGACATTCTGTGGCCAGGGCTCAGTACATGGTGGGCTCCACTGAAGGTGATTGGATGGGGGCCAACTAGTTCACTGAGGATCTTTGAAATATCTTTGAGTCTTCCATATTAGGCCAGTTGGTTTCTGTTTAACAGGGAGATACTCTCTTGTTCTTGTCTGAGGGGTAAAAGCCTGGCTTTCATTGTTCTGGGGGATGAGTGGGAGAGGTGGTTGAGGTATTTCATTATTCACGAGAAGATTTTCCCTACTTATTCTGCTTTCTGACTCTTGCCTTCTCCCTACTCTCTATAGTGTTTGGCCTTCAGGCTTTTAAGGATCCATGATGCAATATCTTAAGATACTTAACTATGATAGGCTGAATTCTAGAGATAACTCCCAATATTTCCATCCCCTGATTATTCCATCAAACAATGCTCTAGATACTGCTGTGAGAGGACTCTGCAGATGGAATTCAGATTATTAATTGGCTAGCTTTAAGATAAGGAAATTACTCCAGATAGTCAGGGTGAGCCCAATGTGATCACGTGAACCCTTAAATACAGAACAGAAATACACAAGAGGAGAGGCAGAAGAGATATAGTAGAAGGGAAGTCAGAGATGTTTGAAGCACGAGAAATACTCCATACCATATTGTCAGTTTGAAGACAGAAGGACAACATGATGACAAATGTAGGTGGCCTCTATGAACTCAGAATAGCTCCTAGCTGAGAAGCTTCAAGAATATGGGACCTCAACTTTACCAATACAGGAATTGAATTCTATCAGGTCCCTGAAAGAACTTGGAAGTATATTTTTCCTAGAGCCTCCAGATAAGAATCTAGCTGGCCAGTATTTTTATTTTAGCCTTGTGAAATCGAGAGCAGAGAAAGCAGTTGAGAAACCCAGACTTCTAACCAGTAGAACTGTGGTTCTAAATATATAGTGATTTGTTATAGCAGCAAAATTAATATGGTAACAAACTGCTTATGTCCTTCTAGCCTGGTGAAGGGATATAGTTGCCTGATAAGTGGGAGGTTGAGTAGTGGGAAATGGAATATGAAGTTGATCTTTTCATAATAGAGACTTTCAACTGGTTCCTCAGGCTTCAGTTTCACTCCTTATCCTGCCCTCAGAGGTAATTGCTACTTCTAATTTCTAAGCTTTTCCAGGGTTCTGCAAAGCAAATTGGCTTACTCATAGTTATTCTTGCCTCTACTTGGATTGCAACTTAAATTTAAGATGGATTGACACAGTGACTACAATGATGGGCTCAGGTATAGCAAGGATCGTGAGGCTGGCACGAGACTGGACAGTGTTTCATTCTGTTGTGCACAGGGTCACTGTGAGTCAGAGATGACTCAATAACACCTCACAAAAACAACCATACATAAAGCTGCCACTGGAACTTAAATTCAGCATTTTTATTTTCTTTTGAAAATCAGTTGTCATTCACCATCTGATCCTCAACTTTCAAATTTTGTTAATTTATCTCATCTGCTATCATTTCAAGACACTGATTTCCCTGTCCTTGAAAATGTATTCCTTTTAAAAATGCTGAATTGTTATTTCAGTGGGATTTTGGGAGCTGAGAATGGTGGTGGGGGTAAGTCTGTGCCATCAATCTGTCTGTTTATGTTATCAAACTGGAAGTCATAACATATAAAATTATAATAGAAAGATGTAGAAGAAAATTCTAAAAGATGAAACATACAAGCAAATGTGGGGGAGGGAACACTTGTGATATAAGCAGAATTGAGTAGTTTATTTTGATAAGAGAAGCCATGGAAAATAGAAGGAAATAAAGTTGGAAAGGCTGTTAAAAACAGCATGAGGACTTGAGGTTAAGAAACTTGGAATTGATTCAAAGCCCATAAAAAGTCTTTGAATAGAAGTAATGAGACATTTTCATTAGAATGATTTATTTGCCAGCTATAAATAAAATGACTGGGTTACAAAGAAGTTTGAGAGAGGGAAAAATGGATTAGGATGCTGTGACAGTAATCTGAGAGACTAATGAGTCTGAACTTATCCAGGACAATAGCCACTTGGTTTATGTAGCTTATCAGCATTTGAAATGTGACTAGTACAAAT
Organism: Orycteropus afer afer; assembly: GCF_000298275.1. Taxonomy (NCBI): domain Eukaryota; kingdom Metazoa; phylum Chordata; class Mammalia; order Tubulidentata; family Orycteropodidae; genus Orycteropus; species Orycteropus afer. Next base: position 358,010 of record NW_006922488.1, on the reverse strand, counting down.
TAAAAGCTGACTTCTAAAATTTTGTTGTTAGCTGTTATCAAATCATTTCTGACTCATAGCTATCCTATGCACAACAGAACAGACACTTTCTTTTCTGACCATGCTCCATCTTCAGAATCATTGACGTGCTGGAGCCCATTGGTGCAGCCACTGTGTCAATCCACCTTATTGAGGGTCTTTCTCTCTTTTTTTGATCCTTTACTTTACCAAGCATGATATCCTTCTCCAGGGATTGGTCTCTTCTGACAACATGACCAAAGTACAAGAGATGAAGTCTGGCCATTCTCACTTCTAGGGATCATTCCAACTGTACTTCTCCAAGATAGATTTGTTCATTCTTCTAGCAGTTCATGGTACATTCAATATTTTTAACCAATACCATACTCAAATACATCATTTCTTCTGTGGTCTTATTTACTCACTGTCCAGCTTTCACCTGCATATGTTGTTGTAATGTATCGTCGAGTCGGACCCGACTCATAGCGACCCCTCCTTGGGTTTCTGAGGCAGTATTACTACGGAAGTAGATTGCCCCATCTTCCTTCCCAGAAGTAGCATGTACCATGCCATGGGTCAGGTGAGTCTTAATCTTCAGAATGACATCTTTGCACTTTAACACTTTAAAGAGATTTTTTACAGCAGATTTTTCCAGTGCAATATGTCGTTTGATTTCCTGATGGCTGCTTCCATGGGTGTTGAGTGTAGAGCCAAGTAAAATGAATTCCTTGACAACTTCAATCTTTTCTCCATTTATCATGATGTTACTTATTGGTCCAGTTGTAGGGATTCAGTTGAATTCAAATAATAATAATAATAAAGAAACAACAGCTATTAGAAAATTTTTAAGTATCTTTGGAATAGCTGGGACATGTGACTCTACTTTTCAATTTTATGAAATCCCAATACAGATCATGTATTTTTGATGAAAATTTAGAATCTAAACTCAAATTATTTGTAAGAATAAAATATACATTAGATTTCAAATACTTATTTCAAACAAAAAAGAATGCACAATATTTTCTTAATACCTTTTTATTGCTTACATGTTAAAATTATAATATTTTAGATATATTAGTTAATAAAATGTTATTATAATTAATTTCTCCTGTTTATTTAGTTTTTATAATATGGCTATTGGAAAATTAAAAATAGCATACATGGCTTATATGAGATTTCCATTGGATAACATTAAGATGTGGTAGTGTTAATAAGAGGACAAACTGCATTTGAGAAGCATTATGCAAGTAGAGTAGACTGGATTGTCATAATTTAAGAGGATTTATGCATAAATTATGGGGTTTTGGCAATGTAGGAAACAAGGAAATGTGAATGGGCAGAATCCTACCATCTCATATGGGACTTCAAATTAGGGGAGTGATACCTCATGTATATGTCCTAGAAAGAGCACTTAGATGCTTGAGGCAGGTATTTTTATAGGAAAAAACAGTCTTGGAACTGACATTAGAAGTGGTGGCCTGTGACTAGGCATTCAAACTTGTGAACTGAACCTAACAACATGGAGTGGTTAGGGTGGTGGGGTGGCTCTGAAAGATCTACTAATATATAGCACAGGACTGGGGAGAAGGACTGAAGCTCAAGGAAGGAAACTCCAAAGAGCCAAGGAATGTATCAGAACTCATCCTACTAGGACTGAGGTTGAAGATGAAATCCAGTCTTATTAGGTAGGACTACTGGGAAAAGTAGAAGTGCTTGACTTAACCTGTTGTTTACATGCAAAATAGAGCACGGTAAAATTAAAATCTCTGGGACACCTGTAGGAGCTCTGGTGGCATAGTGCCTAAGGCATTTGACTGCTAACCAGAAGGCTGGCAGTTCAAACCCACCAGCCACTCCTCGGAAGGAAGGTTGGGTGATCTACTTCCTTAGTGATACCACCTCAGAAAACCAAGAATCGGTTGCTATGGGTCAGATCCCACTCCACAGCAGTGAGTTTGGTATTTTTTTTGGGGGGATGGTGGGGGGAAGAGGGCATTTGTCTTGACTAAATGATGGCTGCCTCTGGGTCTGAACTTAAACCACATTTTGAAAAATCTTGCTCTACTCGAAGAAGTTAAACTTTATACATACTTAATCTGGTATCCCATGAAATGTTTTCTTTGAAACCAAGCTATGTAGGGTGTTCCCAGGAACCACATTGTACAAGAAAGCTAAGTTAGCAGAAAACACTGTCCTGTAATTGATTTGTTACTACTCTGTGAAGCCCCTGTGGTTATCAAGTGGTAACTAATCAACAAAGCACATATATTGCTCCAAAAAACAAACAAACAAAAAAACCCCCTCACTGTCGTTGAGTTGGATCAGACTCATAACGACCCCTCCTTGGGTTTCTGAGGCAGTATCACTACGGAAGTAGATTGCCAAACCTTCCTTCCGAGGAGTGGCTGGTGGGTTTGAACCACTAGCTTCTGGTTAGCAGTCATATGCCTTAGGCACTATGCCACAGAGCTCCCACCCAAGACTTTTTAAGCCAATCATGTAAACCCACGTAGACTGTGTTCACCATTCACTGTGAACCCCCTGCTTTTGTTAACTCACTTTTAACTTCTACAAATCACTAGTAAGCCTATCTACCATGTCATGAATAACAAATTGAAGAGAAATGGTGTCACATTCATAGCCAAAAAGAACATCTCAAGATCTGTCCTGAAGTACTATGTTGTCAGTGATTGGATAATATCCATATGCATATATAAGGAAGACCAGTTATACAACTGTTATTCAAATTTATGCACCAAAGGGTATAACCAAATATGAAGAAGTTGAAGAGTTTTACCAACTTCTGCAGTCTGAAACTGATCAAATATGTGATCAAAATGCACTGATAATTGCTGATGATTGGAAGGCAAAATTTGGAAACAAAGAAGAAGCATCAGTAGTTGGAAAATACAACTTTGGTGATAGGAATGATGCCAGAGATTGCATGATAGAATTTTGCAAGATTAATAACTTAGTCATTGCAAATGTCTTTTTTTCCACAACTTAAGTGACAATTATAAATGTGGACTTTGCCACATGGAAAACACAGGTATCTAATTGATTATATCTGTGGAACAAGATAATGGAGAAGCTCAATATTATCAGTCAGAAAAAGGCCAGGATTGACTGTGGCACCATCAGCTGCTCATATGCAAATTTAAGCTGAAGCTGAAGAAAATAAAAACAAGTTCATGAGAGCCAAAATATGACCTTGACTTTATTCCACCTCAATTTAGACACCATTTCAAGAATAGGTTTGATACATTGAACACCAATGACTGAAGACCAGATGAGTTGTGGGATGACATCAAGAACATTATATATGAAGAAAGCAAAGGGTTGTTAAAGAGACAGGAAAGAAAGAAAAGACCAAAATGTAGGTCAGAAGAGACTCTGAAACTTGCTATTGAGCATAAAGTAGCTAAAATGAATGGAAGAATAATTAAGTGAAAGAGCTGAATACAAGAGTTCAAAGAATGACTTGAGAAGACAAAGTAGAGTATTATAATGAAATATACAAAGACTTGGCATTAGGAAACCAAAATGGAAGAATGTGCTTGGCATTTCTCAAGCTGACAGAACTGACAAAAAAATTCAAGCCTTGAATTGCAATATTGAAGTATGCAGGAACTGTCAAAGGAAGATGTCACAACAATTGGTTGATTTCAACCTTTTCAGGAATTAGCATATGATCAATCATTGATGATATTGAAAGAAAAGGTCCAATCTGCACTGAAGGTATTGGGGAAAAAGAAAGCTCCAGGAATTGATGGAATACTGACTGAGATGTTTCAACAAAGAAAGGCAACACTAGAAGCACTCATTCATCTACACCAAGAAATCTGGAAGAGAGGTAATTAGAAGAGATTATTTGTGACCATTCCAAAGAAAGGTGACCCAATGGAATGTGGAAAATACTGAACAATATCATACACAAGTAAAATTTCACTGAAAATAATTTAAAAATAGTTGCAATAATATATGGACTAGGAATTGCCAGAATCAAGCTGGATTAAGAAGAGGACATGAAATAAGGGATATCATTGCTGATGTCAGATGGACCTTGGCTGAAAGCAGAGAATACCAGAAAGATGTTTACTTGTGTTTCATTGACTATGCAAAGACATTTGACTGTGTGTATCATAATAAATTATGGATGGCATTGTGAAGAACAGGAATTCCAAAACACTTGTGTTCATGTGGAACCTGTACATAGACCAAGACCAGTCATTCGAATAGACAAAGGGGATACTACATGGATTAGAATCAGGAAAGTTGTGGGTCAGGGTTGTATTCTTTCACCATACTTATTCTATCTTTGTGGTGAGCAAATAATCTGAGAAGTTAGACTATTTGAAGAAGAACATGGGATTGGATTGGAGGAAGATTCATTAATAACCTGCAATATGGAGGTGACACAACTTAGCTTGCTGAAAGAGAAAAGGATTTGAAGCACTTGCAATGAAGATCAAAGCCTACTGATTACTGTTCAACATTAAAAAAAAAACAAACTCAAAATGTTGGATTACTGTTCAACATAAAATATCTTCACAAGACCAATGAGAATATTATGATAAACAGAGAAAAGATTGCAGATGT
>NW_006922488.1:351627-353124 GCF_000298275.1 Orycteropus afer afer | reverse complement strand
TTCAAACCCACCAGCCACTCCTCGGAAGGAAGGTTGGGCAATCCTACTTCCGTAGTGATACTGCCTCGGAAACCCAAGGAGGGGTCGCTATGAGTTGGGTTTGACTCGATGGCACATCACAACAACAACAACCAGAAGAACAAACAAATGTGTATTGGGTGAGATACACCTCCAAACGCCTTAGAAGTGAGAATGGAGAGACTTCTTCTCACATACTTGGGTTATGTTGTCAGGAGGGACCATTGCCTGGAGCATGGTAAAGTACAGGGTCAGTGAAAAAGAGGAAGACCTTCAATGCGATAGACTCAATGAGAAGGATGCAACAATGGGCTCAAGTATAATAACTATTGTGAGAATGGCGCAGGATCAGGCAGTGTTTCTTTCTGTTGTACATAAGATCGATATGAGGCAGAAACAACTGGATTGCACCTAATAACAACAGTAAACCAATCATAATATTATGTTGTTTGTTTTTGTTTTAACAGAACAATATTACCTGAATGTCTGTAACTCCTGGGAAGTTTTCACAATTTTATGAAGTGTTTCACCAGCTGTGGCTGTTTCTTTTTTCTCAATATTTATTTTTATTTACGTCTATTTATTTATTTATTTTAAATATATTGAGCTATATATGCAACCTCCCCACCCCAAGCAGAGTCTGCAACAGATGACCACCACTGCCACCATGCAGTGTTGCTCTGGACATTCCAAAACCAAAAAGAACGGACTGCCATCAAGTAGATTCTGATTCGTACTGATCCTACAGGACAGAGTAAAACAGCCCCATAGAGTTTCCAAGGGTGTAAACCTTTATGGAAGTAGACTGCCTCATCTTTTCTTCTGTGGAGTGGCTGAATGAGCTTGAACTACTGACCTTTGATTAACAGCTGAATGCTTTAACCACTATGCCACCAGTATTCCTTCTGGAAGTGCCATTCGGTTTGAATTCTATTTATTTATTTATTAATTTTTTATTGTTCCTTTGTTTTGTTTTGCCTCCCTTTTTTATTTTTAACTGGGCTTCATGGTTTTGCTGTACAACTCACATGTGGTCAGGATTTGTGGTAGTTATATTTGTGTGTCAACTTGGCTGGGCCTCGTTGAGTGGCTGGGCAGCTGGTGATAGTTATTCCCCATGATGAGACTGGCAGTCAACTGCATGGTGGGTTCTACCACAAGCAGCTGAGTAGCTGTCTTTGGGATGTGGTCTGCTTCCTGTATATGAAGCAGCTTTGGGAATGGTCTCTAGCTTATGGCATGATTGAACCTTGCATGTAGCCATGTTGTTGCTCAGCAGCCTGTGATGCTCGGCTGACCTTGGGACTTACAATGGACTTGAATTAATGGCCTGTCATATGGTTTGGTAACATGGGGACTGTGCCATTTTTTTTGTTGTTGTTGTTGTTGACCTTGGGCTTGTTAGCCTCAGCAAGCAATAGCTGCCTGAATGAAAAAAATCCTCTAGCTTCAGTGGGCCAGGAGCAAGAGGCAGAGCCC
>NW_006922488.1:321832-346222 GCF_000298275.1 Orycteropus afer afer | reverse complement strand
ACTTTTGTGTCCTTTCCCTTCAAGGCTCAGGGGTCCAAGATTATCTTCTGTGTCTGTGTTAATTGGTTTCCCTTTTCTTTATTGAAGAGGGTCTGTGCAGTCCTTCTGCCTAGTCCGCCATCTTGCCAGAACTCAAAAGCATTATTTTTAAGATCTAATTTATTATAAAAAGAGATATTTTGTGTTAGAAATTAATAACGTATTTCCAAACAGTTTTGTGTTTGGTTATAGAGTTGGTGAAGACGTCTATTAAGGTGAAGATTAAATAGTGTAAATCTAGAAAGATAACAATGGGCAGTGGGAGATGGGGAAAGAAAGAGACAGTGATTATTTTGGATGAGAAGAAACAAGGGAGTGAAAAGGAGAGGGAGATTCTTAATTGGTTGGTACCAGAAGAAATAAACAGAGGAGTGGAACTGGTTTTTGATGGCAATAGGAAGATAATTTGATACATCAAAGTGAATTAGTGTGATGTTTTGCCCAGGGTTAAAATAATGGAATTCTTTTCAGACTATGTTTTGATAGAGAGTAAGGGAGAAAACAGTCTTGAGGAAAGAGAATGAATGTGAATCACTGTGGACTCATGTTAATGAGAACTGCTTTTGATTCTCTTTTCTAGTGGTACTGAAAATAACACATTCACCAGATCAACAGGCACATACCAAATGTCAATGGCTATTTTACTTTGTTCTATTGAAGATATCACATCTGGCACAGCAGCTGCAATTAGGTCTACATTATGTTACATTTATGGTAGTCACTCATCACCTGCCATAATCTTGGGCTTTTTCAGGGGCTACTCTGTGTACCTTTTTAAATTTTGAGAGTGGTCCTAATTTATGCTACACTTCTTGATATTTGAAACTGCTTCTGATTTAATATTTTGATAGAAGAAAGGAGACAGTATCAGAATTTTGGCCATTCCTATCATGATGAACCTTATTCTTCAGGTAAGGCATCTGTTGGGAGAGTTTTACAGCAGCTACATGTATCCCAGTTATGAACCCTTAGACTAAGACTAAGGAAATGATAACAGAATTCATCCTTGGAGCTATTGGATCTACAGTGATTTGGATTTAGGCCAGAACTCCATTTATAACTTTGTCTATAGGAGCTCTGGTAGCATAGTGCTTAAGTCACTTGACTGCTAACCAGAAGGCTGGAGGTTCAAACCCATCAGCCACTCCTCAGAAGGAAGGTTGGGCAATCTACTTTGGTAGTGATACCACCTCAGAAACCCAAGGGGGGTCGCTATGAGTTGGCTCTGACTTGATGGCATATAACAACAACAACAACATAGGTAGGTCTCCATTTTAACCAAGGGGTTATGATGACAGGTTAGTTTCCTTGCTATAAGTCACCAGAGAGATCCTCCATCAGCAGTACTCAGAAGAAATGGGATATTTTTATTTCTCCAGTTTGGTTAATTTACTAAGGGCTACAGATTACTTCTGGGAAAGATTTTGAGAATTGTAGTCATATACTTTCAGGGGACTGAAGAAGGAGCAAGGATATCTCATTGAGGACTAAGGTGCGCCTGACACAAGCCATGATATTTCCAATCGTCTGGTATGCATGTGAGAGCTGGACAATGAATAAGGAAGACCGAAGAAGAATTGATGCTTTTGAGCTGTGGTGCTGGCAGAGAATGCTGAAAGTACCATGGACTGCTAAAAGAACTAACAGATCTGTCCTGGAGGAAGTGCAGCCAGAATGCTCCTTGGAAGCAAGAATGGCCAGACTTCGTCTCACCTATTTTGGTCATGTTGTAAGAAGGGACCATTCCCTGGAGAAGGATGTCATGCTTGGTAGGGTGGAGGGTCGACGAAAGAGGGGGAGGCCTTCAATGAGATGGATTGATACGGTGGCTGCGATGATAGGATCAAGTATAGCAGGGATTGTGGGGCTGGCACGGGATCGGGCAGTGTTTTGTTCTGCTGTGCATGGGGTCGCTATGAGTCGGAAACGACTCAACGGCACTTAACAACAACAACAACAACAACAACAACAACTTTCAGGGGTGTTGTAGTCCTTCTTTAAGGGATTCCAGCTTCCTCATCAATTGATGGGCTTTGAAGCTAAAAACTGTCTGTCTTGAGAGTGCAAGAGTGATTATGATTTTCCAGTAAAGCAGCTACTTATGAGCTCTTCACTATTTTGTTTTATTATACCCTTGCAGGCTGCCCAACTTATCTTGCCATTAGGGACACATCACTCAGATTTTTAGGGTTAAGGTCCTCTTGTTGCAATTCTAGCTTCTGTCTGTTACAGTAATCATACTCTTCTCTGATCGTTAAATATGATACCTAGTCTCTGATGTTTCAGAATACCAGCACCTTCAAGACCTAATTGACATTAAGGAGCCAGGTTCCATAGCAATATCTCCTACTGTCAACCCTGGCTTGAAAGGATAGACACAACTGAGATTCTCAGCAATGCTAATGCCCCCCCCCCCAATAATACATTTCTCTTTTGAAGTAACTGTTGTCTTTTCTCACTCTCCATTTGTCTAGATACAGGCTACCATGGGAACATATAACTTGTAGAGAAAATAATAAATACATTCTTATTTGCCCAATGTTCTGAGCCTATTGACTCATTCTTCAATACTTTGACAAGGCAGTTCTGGCATTTTCATATCATTTACTGTGGATCTGCCCAATCTGTATATAGCCATCGCAGCAGCTCATGAGGACCAGATTCAGCTGTGACCACTCACAGTTTATGTGCTAAAGTAGTGGTTCTCAAAATTGACTCAGCATCAGAATTCCTTGTGGGGCTTGTTAAAACACAAATGGTTGGGGACTACTCCAGCGTTTTTGGTTTAGTAAGTCTGGGGTGAGGTCTGACAATTTGTATCTCTAACATGTTCCCAAGTGATGCTGATGTTCCTAGGCCAGGGACAATACTTTGAGGACCACTTGGCTGGAACATAAAGGAACCACTCAGACTTCTCGTCTCTGTTGCCCAAATCCAAGTCTACGTAGTGTTAAACTCCATCTTCTTCACATGTTTTATAATGTTGGTGACACAGAGAGTGTTTTAAAAAGTTCAAACAAACATGAACATATGATGTTTTAGTAAACATTTTTTCTTTGTTAATATCACTCACTCACTGCTGTTGAGTTGATTTGACTCATAGCGACCCCTCCCTGGGTTTCCGAGGCAGTATGTCTACAGAAGCGGATTGTCGAATCTTCCTTCTGAGAAGTGGCTAGTACCAGTTAGCAGTCAAAAGCCTTAGGCACTATTCCACCAGAGCTAAGTAGTACCGTATTGATATATAGTACCAGTTTTGGGCTAAGTTATGATTTTCCTTACCCCAAAATAAAATTCCCCAATTATTTTTTTGGACAGAACAGATGAGGGTTGATGGTTTAGGTTCATTTTAGGGATGCCCACAGTTTGTCCTGTTTGGGAGACTGATCCTTTAATAGGCATTCTAAAAATTCATATTTAAAGAGCATAGACTAGACAATTTCTTATTATATCTCAAATTGAAATTCTATTATATACTGGACAAATTGTGGGTAACATTGAGAAGAATGGGAATTCCAGAACACTTAATTGTACTCATGAGGAACCTGTACATAGACTAGGAGGCTGCCATTTGAACAGAAAAAGGGAACACTACATGGTTTAAAATCAAGAAGGGAGTGTGCCAGGGTTGTATCCTTTCACCACACATATTCAATCTCTATGCTGAGCAAATAATCTGAGGAGCTGAAATATATGAAGAAGAACGTGGCATTAGGATTGAAGGAAGAATCATTAACAACCTGCGATATGCTGACAACAAAACTTTGCATGCTGAAAGTGAGGATGACTTGAAGTACTTATGAAGATTGAAGAATACATTCTACAGTATGGATTACATCTCAATATAAAGAAAACAAAAACCCTCACAACTGATCCTATAAGCAACATTACAATAAATGGAGAAAAGATTGAAATTGTCAAAGACTTCACATTACCTGGTTCTAAAATCAACAATGGAAGCAGCAGTCAGGACATCAGGTGAAGTATAGCAGTGGGCAAATTTGCTGCAAAGGGCCATTTTCAAGTGCTGAAGAGCAAAGATGTCTCCTTGAGGACTTAGGTGCACCTGACACAAGCTATGCTATTTTCATTCGCCTCATATGCATGTGACAGCTGGACAATGAATAAGGAATACCGAAGAAGAACTGATGCTTTTGAGCTGTAGTGTTGGCCAAGAATGCTGAAAGTACCATGGACTGCTAAAAGAACTAACAATTCTGTCCTGGAGGAAGTGCAGCCAGAATGCTCCTTGGAGGTGAGAATGGCCAGAGTTTGTCTCACATGCTTTGGTCATGTTGTCACAAGGGACCATTCCCTGGAGAAGGATGTCCTGCTTGGAAGGTGGAGGGTCGATGAAAGAGGGGAAGGCCTTCAACAAGATGGATTTACACGGTGGCTGCAATGATGGGCTCAAGTATAGCAAGAATCATGGAGCTTGCTCAGGATCAGACAGTGTTTCCTTCTGTTGCACATAGGGTAGCTATGAGTCGGAGACGACTCGACATAACAACAGCAACAACTGAATTTTAAATATAACATTTCAGACACTTGATAAATTATATGATAATAAAATGAACCAGAATGGTAGAAGAGAATCTTTAAAGGAGACTGACAGAAATTTGCTTTCCAATTAATATTAGGATTTGACTCCTCACCCCAGCTTACAAAACCCTATTCCTAAGTCAGTTTTTGCACTCACAGGTTACCAAGGATCAATTGTTGTGAGTTTCAGATTTTCAGCAAGCTGTCAGATTATGTTGAGATGTTTCCAAGGAAACAGCTTTGCTTAATTGCAGTTGTCTCCACAGAAGGACCAACTTTAAATGTACTTCCCTATGGCTATAAAAGCAATCAGCTAGAGAGCCTGTACTACTGAAACCCACAAATCTGATTTAAATTATACTATTGACAAAGGTAAAGACATCTCATGATCTTCTTAATTTGAAAAAGGAGTTCAATGAAATATTATATAATATAGATCTTTTTATTTCTAATACAAATTAAGGACTTGTTTATAAAGCTCTTAAAATGTTGAATAATTTAGTTTAGACACAATATTTGTATTTTATTGTTCTCTGCTGCATTGTAGTGTGTCTTTAAGCAAGATTATTTCATAAATTCATGTTTGTGACTTTATAATATGGCAATTTCACCTGTATAGCTTATTCAACATGCAAATTAATTGCAGCTCTATATCAAACTTGGGAGTGAGGTGTAAATTTGAACCACAATGCCTAGAATCTAGAATTTCAGTAAAATTTGACAACCTATATGCTCCCACAAACTGTTTACAATAGCCTATATGGAAGAAGATGAAGTGTATTCAGAAGAGTGCTACCAGAATCAAATGTACTCCTCTAACAATGTAGGGATACTGTCATCACAGTCTCACAAGTCTGTAAAAAGCATATTTACATAGCAACAAGTATAACAAACTAGTAATTTTAAGAAGACTCCTGACAAGGTTGCATGGGTGACCTGGTTCTCCCTAAATCCACTGTGGATGTGAGTACAGACTCTTCCACAGAGAATAAAATCGTAGAAAATGCACATCAGCCTATTATTGATTGGTTAACTTTAAAAATAATCTCTTGCCTTGAAGATTTAAAACCTTTTTGCCTTTCATTGCCAGATAATCCACTAATAAGCGGGATAAAAGGACAGAGAAGTAAATGCTAAAATGCTCCTAGTTTGGGAAGATGGTTTTAGACTAGATTTGTTTGCTTTCTAATTGGGCCTAATGTTGGTCTAATATTCTTAATGTGCTTGGATCACATCAAGGCAATTTTACTTATATTTCAAATCTCTAGAAGTTTACAATACAGTTAGAAAGTTAAATCTGTTAACATATCAAAAACAGAGCAGTAGACAAGAGTATTTAACGAAATGTTATACTCCCTGGTTCAGGGAAGGAGAGCTGTGAGCCCATTAGTCAGAGAAGCCTTCATACAAGGACAGAAACTCAAGTTGGTCATTGGAAAAATATAGGATATTTTCAGAATGTGTAATAATGGGAAGTATAAAAAATGTAAAATTTATAAAACTGATCCTAGTACCTCTTTAATAATGAATGTTTCTTCTAGAAATTTATCCAAAAGCAATAATTGGAAAAGTGAGCAAAGCTGTTTGTACATGTTGGTTCATTGGAAAAGTGAGCATAGCTGTGTGTACATGTTGGTTCATTACATCTTTGTTTGCATCTGTTTAAGTGAGAATCAGCAGGAGATTAATGATAGTTTAAGCTACGGTATTGTTATTTAGTTGGAATATTACAGAGTAGTTAATAAGATAATACAGACCTTTATGTACTGAGTGAAAATAGCAGTTTATAGAAGAGTATGATGACTTCACTAGTGGTTCACATGGTCTTTGAGAGGCTTTGAAAGATTTATTCTGGCATGCTGAATTCCTTTTATATATATATAAATAGTAACCTCTACTACTTATTTAGGTTTCCTATATGCCAAGCATTATGTATCAAAATTTACACATACCATTTTTATAAGCCTCACAAATAATATGAGATTAAATATTATTTTATAATGGGTTACTTTACAGGTTAAGCAACTTGCCCAAGTTTGCAGTTACTTACTTGCAGAGTTAGGACTCAAACTCAGAATTGCATGGACATAAATAAGATCGATTTATCTTACAACTTAATGTTGTTGTTATGTGCCGTCGAGTCGGACCTGACTCATAGCAACCCCTCCTTGGGTTGCCGAGGTAGTATCACTATGGGAGTGGCTGGTGGATTTGAACCGTCAGCCTTCTGGTTAGCAGTCAAGTGCCTTAGGCACTATGCTACCAGAGCTCCTTTACAACTTAATAGTGGTCTATATTTCTTCAAGGAGCTCTGATAGCATAGTGCCTAAGGCACTTGATTGCTAACCACAAGTCTGGCAGTTCAAACCCACCAGCCACTCCTTGGAAGGAAGATTGGGCAATCTACTTCCATAGTGATACTGCCTCGAAAACCCAAGGAGTGGTTGCGATGAGGCAAATCTAACTCAATGGCAGTGAGTTTGGTTTGGTTAATATGTCTTCAAAGAGTTTTTACTTTTATTCTCTTATTTAATTGTCAAAATAACCATGTGAGATAGACTGAGCAAATCTTATCTGGTTTTCCACTTGATAAACATCAGGTTCAAAGAGGTTGAACATTCTCTCTTTGGTCACACAGTTAAAACCAGAATTTAGGTGACAGAACTTTAACATTGTTCCATTCTATTTGGATAGAATGTATTTATCAAATCCTGGAGAAATCATTGTTAGGTAGAAAGATGAGTTTCCAAATTTTGATTTATCCTTTTCTATATAGAGTGATATTTTGTTTCTGACTTTCAATCATTTCATATGCATGCAAAAGCTGAACAGATGATAAGGAAGACCAAAGAAGAATTGATGCTTTTGAATCATGGTGTTGTCAAAGAATAATAAATATACCATGGATTGCCAGAAGAACAAGCTAATCTGTATTGGATGAAAGACAACCAGAATGCTCCTTAGAAGTGAAGATAGCAAGACTAAGCCTTTCATAACTTTGGTCATGTTCTCCTTGGAGTAGGATATCCTGTTTGGTAAAATAGATGGTCAGCAAAAAAGAGGACAACTCTTAGTGAGGTGGATTGACACAGTGGCTGCAAAAACGGGCTCAAGCACAGCAATGATTGTGAAGATGGTGCAGTGCTGGACAGTGTTTCGTTCCGTTGTACATAGGGTTGCTATGAGTCAGAATTGACTCAAGAGTGTCTAATGACAACAATAAAGAATGACATCAGTTATTGTAACATGCTTTCACTCCTGATCCCACTCTGTGGTAAAGGAAAAAAGACTCGATTGTTGAGTTTGGGAGAAGAATTGGATGGGAGTAGCCCTGCCTCTTTCCCTTTCTTTAGGAGCCCAGATACCCATAGAAAGGAAGCATTGAATTATGCATCTCTAAGCTGTACGCATAACAGGCTTAGACTGCTTTGCAGGGAAGATCCTGATTGTGTAGTGCCATGGGATTGGATCTCTAAAATGTGTAATTCTGGGGTTCAGTCACATAGCTACTTTATACTTAAACCACATCCACAATACTTTATCAGAAAAAAACAGTTTTTAATTTTTCTTCCCACCTATGTTAATTTGTGGTCTAATTTCTCAGTTGACCCAGGACTATAATTAATAGGTGACATCAAGTTTGTTTCAATTCATAGTGACAATATATATAACAGAAAACACATTGCCGGCTCTGTACCATCCTCACAATTGTTATATTTGAGCTCATCGTTTCAGCCTCTGTGTCACTCCATCTCATTGAGGGTCTTCCTCTGTCTCACTTACACTGTACTTTACCAAGCATTATATCTGTGGTTGTTGTTGTTGTTGTTGCTATGTGCCGTCGAGTCGGCCCCGACTCATAGCGACCCCTCCTTGGGTTTCCGAGGCAGTATCACTACGGAAGTAGGATTGCCCAACCTTCCTTCCGAGGAGTGGCTGGTGATATCTGTGGTAGTTGAGGTTATATGTCAACTTGGCTGGGTCTGGTTTTGAATGGTTGGGCAGCTGGATGTAGTTATGCTCCATGATGAGACTGGTAATCAACTCCATGGTGCAATCTACTGTGAGCAGCTGAGTACCTACCTTGGGGATGTGGCCTGCTTCTAGTCTATAAGAAGATGCATTGAGAAAGGTCTTGAGATTTTTGGCGCATTTGGATCCTGCATTTGGCTCAGTCATCAGTGAATGGCCTACCATGTTGTCTGTCGATCTTGGGACTGCTTCTAGACTTGGTAGAGTAGTGCCTAAAGCATTTGACTGCTAACCAGAAGGCTGGTGGGTCATGCCCACCAGCTACTCCTTGGAAGGAAGGTTGGGCAATCTACTTCCATAGTGATATCGCCTCAGAAACCCAAAGAGGGGCCACCATTAATCGGATCTGACTTGACAGCAGTGAGTTTGGATTTTGGTTAATGTTACTTGATAATATTGAGACTATAACATTTTACTTGCCGACCTTGAGTTTGTCAACTTCAGCAGTCAGTAGCTGCTTGAGTTAAGAGATGCCTCCATCTCCAGTGGACGAGGAGCAAAAGGGAGCAACTCCAAGGTTGAAGGACCTTCACCCAGCCCTTAGAGCTGGCACTTTGAACTTGGACTTCTAGCTTCCAAATCTGTAAGAGAATAAATCCCTGTTTGTTAAAGCCTTACATTTGCAGTATGTGTGTTATAGCAACACTAGAGAATCAAAACAATGTCCTTCTCCAGTGATTCGTCCCTCCAAAATAAGTTAAAGGAAGTCTCATTGTCCTTGCTTCTAAGGAACATTCTGGTTGTATTTCTTCTAAAATGATTTTTTTTTTATTCTTCTGGCATTATATTCAATGTTCTTTACCAACACCACAATTTGAATGCATCAATTCTTCTTGGGTTTTCCTTTTTGATTGTCTAGCTTTTGTATGCATATGAGATGATTGAAAATACCATAGCTTGGATGAGGCACACCATTTAGAGAAGAGTAAATAAGGGTACATGTATTGGGATCCCTATAATGACCAAATCATGAGGATTCAGAGTCAACTTGGTAATCTGGCATCAGGACAAAAGGAAGGCCATGGAGTTTAACAGTTCTACTCTTAAATTTTTCTGAGAGGTTAAATCTATAATCAAATAAGTATAAGAGATTTATCTTAATAATTTGCATGACAAATATGTGGAGGATTTATTTTATCCCAAATACAGATTGGAGAATACTACCAGATTGTGAGTGTGTGTACACCAGGGTGGTAAGTGTTCTGTAAGCAACATTATTTCAAAAGTATTTAATCATAAATACTTTGTGGATGCCTTCCGTATGCCATTATTATCTTAGTGTTTATGAGTTTGGGCTTTGGAACAAATTGCCTATGTTTGTATCTCTGCTTTCCATTTACATACTCTTTGACTTAACTCATCCATTCTTCATGAGCCTCACACTTTTCACCTGTAAAATGAGGAAATATCTATCATATAAGCTTTTGTGACAATTGAATGAAGTAATATCAGTTAAGCAATTAAGAAGTTTCCAGAGTAATTCAAACAATTTGCTCTTAGCTAATAATTGAAAATTGACATCCTGAACCCACCCATTAGTGCTGTGAAAGAAAGGTCTAGAGATCTGTTTCTGTAACAATTGTAGCCAAGAAAACCCTATGGAGCTCAGTTCTGTCCTGTAACACACAGGCTCACCATGAGTCAGAATTGACTCAACAGCAATGGGTTTGGGTTTTGGCTACGCAGTTAAGAAAGTGGCAGGCTATGGGAGGACAACTGGAAGTTTGTGCCATGTCTCTCTCCTGGACTCTGCCATATGCACCTTTTACCTTGCTGATTTGAATCTGTATCTTTTCTTTATAATAAAACTGTATGACAAAATAATGAAAAGAATCACGACAAAGGTCTGAAAGAGTATGGTCAATTTTGATAGAACCTCAGAAGAGTTATTTTTTAAAACTCAGCACTGACTTTCAATGCCTGCTTCTTGCAGCACATTTCATTTTAAGTGTCTTAAGGGCATTGATGAAGGAGCTTAAAATGCTCATCTTAAATTGTTTTGAATAAAAATAATTCAGGAACTGAAAAAAGAGGGAGGGTGGAACATAGTACAATCTTGATAAGTCAGCTATTACTAATTTTATTGTTATTATTATTATATTCTGCAGTGATCACACCAAGAAATTACTCCATATAAAACCAACCAAACTCACTGCTGTTGTGTCAATTCGATTCATTGCGACCTCTCCTTGGGTTTCTGAGGTTGTAAATCTTTTCAGAAGTAGATTGCCCAATCTTCCATCTGAGGAGCTGCTGGTGGGTTTGAACAACCAGCCTTCTGGTTATCAGTCAAATGCCTTAGACACTACGTCACCTCTAAATTAATGTCTTTATATCAGACCTTACTATTGCTCTCCTTAGGAGCTCTGGTGGCATAGTGCCTAAAGCATTTGACTACTAACCAGAAAGTTGGAGGTTCAAACCCACCAGCCACTCCATGGAAGGAAGATGGGCAATCTACTTCCATAAAGATTTATCTCCTCAGAAACCCAATGGAGGTTGCTATGAGTTGGAGTCGACTCAATGTCAGTGGTTTTTTTTCCCCCTTAAATTGCCATCCAGGTTTAATTACTTAACCTCATCTCCAGGCTTAAAGTATTAGAAACTGTACTGATTTTCCCTTGAAACTTACTCTTCTTACAGTGTTTCTTATACATATATACAGCATCATCATCTGCCTAGTTGTGTTAGCTGTAAACAGTTGTCATCCCTAATGTCACCTTCCATATCAAATCCTTCATTAAGTTCTGTCACTTTAACCTTCCAAACAACTTTCATATTTGCCTAATTTCCAACTGCAACACTACCTTGGTACTAGTCACCATTAACCTTTCCCAAACTATTGCACTAGCTTTCTTAAAACTGTCTCAGTCTCTAGTCTTCCTAGTTAGTCAATGAATTCCATGTACAGAAGGCAGACTGATAAAAAAGCACATCTATCTTCATTATGTCACCTTACTGCTTAAAACCCTTCAGGGTTTAAGAAACTGTTGTTCTTAGGACAATACTTAAGTCATTCCTAAGATTCAGAAATCTCACTATAATCTGGCCCCT
This sequence comes from Orycteropus afer afer, assembly GCF_000298275.1. Taxonomy (NCBI): domain Eukaryota; kingdom Metazoa; phylum Chordata; class Mammalia; order Tubulidentata; family Orycteropodidae; genus Orycteropus; species Orycteropus afer. The sequence continues at coordinate 334,555 of NW_006922488.1, read as the reverse complement.
TCCTCCCTCTCCAGGTTTAACTTGTGAACACAAGATGCCTTGCACTCTGGGCTCCAGCCACATTGACCTTTTTCAGACGCAGCTGCTCCTTGGAAGGAAAATGCAGCAATCTGCTTATGTAAAGATTTACCACCTTGGAAACACATTGGGGGTTGCTATGAGTCAGAATTCCTTGATGGCAGTGAGTTTAGTTTTGTGGTTTTAGAATATAACATGAGTGTTCTTCCTTCAAGACCTCTGCATGTTGCACACGCTGTTTGTTCTGTCCAGCTGGAATCTCTTCCCTCTTTCATGCAGGCAACATTCATAAACCCTTCAGGTCTCAGGTTAAATTTGCTTTCCATAGGAGAGTCTTCCTTGATAACTTAGGCTGAGTCTGAACCATATTTATATATTCACTATATGCTATATTTTTCCTCTAAATCACTTATAGAATTTTGTTATTGGCTTAATGTTATTGATATGGGTGCTTTCCCAGCTATCAAGTAAGTTCTAGGAGGGCAAAGATCATTTTATATCATCCATATCATATCTGCAGTTTCTGCATTATGTCTACCAAATGAATTGCAAAAAGTTATAGAATGAATACATAAATGAATGAGTGATGTGACATCTGAACTGAGTTTTGAAAAATATGTAGGAGTTAGCCCATATGACTGAGGGCGAGGAGCATATAGGGAATACTGGGCACAGGGTGCAGCAGATGGAGGCATGAAAGAGACAGGAAGCTGGTCATTCAGGCAGAAGTAATGAGGACCTTTGCATACTATTCTAAGACGTATAGCTTTCATCCTGAAGACAATTGGTAACTATAAATTTAAATAATGCAGTGCCTACTTTAGATTTGGCACAAAATACTTCGTAGAAGTATGCAGAATGGACTCAATAGGGACAGGTGGACCAATTAGGAATGTAAACAAATTGACTTAATCATGGCATCTTAAACTAAGACAGTTGCATTGGGATCAAGAATGGATGAATATTACCAAACCAAAACAAAGCAAACAAAACAAATACCCATTGCCACTGAGTTGATTCCAACTCATAGCAACTAAACAGGACAGAAATGAACAGTGCATAAGGTTTCCAAAGCTATTATCAAAGCAAACTGCCACATCGTTCTCCTGCAGAGTGGCTGGTGGGTTTGAACCACCAACATTTTGACTAGCAGATGAGCACTTGACGACTGTGTCATCAGGGCTCCTTCTAAAGATATTAAAGTGGCCTAATTGAGCAGATTTCATCATCAACTGGATTTGGGGATTTAGTGGAGAGGGCTATAGGTTAGTCATTGGTTTATATTTTATACAACTGGATGGATGATGATGAAATTCATGAACACAATACACACTGTGTGAGAAACAAATTTAATGGTGGTGGTAAATGGCGGTAAAATGTTGCATTTGTATTTTTATTGTCTGTTTGAGATACTTGTATTAGTGAAGTTGCCTAGTGATGGTATACATTATATCTTTATATAAAGGAAGGTGATCTCATGGGGGGAGCCCTGATGCTGTAGTGCCTAAGGCATTTGACTGCTAAGCAGAAGACTGGCAATTCAAACCCACCAGTCACTCCTCCGAAGGAAGGTTGGACGAAGATGAGATTACCCAAGGAACAATGTATAGGAATGATTACTTATCGTTCCATGGCTCAACTTGACAGACCTTTTGAGTACTCAGTAAATCCTTTTCTTGTTGTAGTTGTTAGTTGCCATCAGGTTGATTCAGACTCATGGTGGGCCCATGTGTGCAGGGTAGAACTTCTCTACAGGGTTTTCAAGGCTCTGATCTTTTGGAAGCAGATTGTTTTTTAAGGCACCTCCAGGTGGGTTTGAACCATCAACCTTTTGGCTAGTAATCAATAACTTAAATGCTTGCACCAGCACCACCCAGGGACTCCTTAAGTATTCTTAGTTTTAGGGATATGCACATACACATATGCACATGAGTATTTTAATACAATTTTAAGTATTTCACATACATCCTTAAGACTATGTTCTTTTTGTTTAAAAGTAAGAAGATAATGAAGGAAAGCAATTTAGATAAGTATCAAGGAGTGATCAAGGAAGATAAGCTCAAGAAGGCTGCAATGGATTGACCAGAGATATGAGTGAGAATCAGTCTTGAGTTGTATCACAAGAAACTAGGGAGAAGAGTATTTAAAAAAGAAAGATTGGCCAGAATTGTTCAGATGTTCTAGAAAGGAATTGTGAGAAGAAGACAGAATAGCAGTTTCAGTGGCACTCTGGGACAGAAGTTCAGTTGTTTCCAAAGCCAATGTGAAGTGAAGAAACAGAAACAAATGTGTAATATTCTTTTCCAGACACTTGATGTTATAGAATAAGAGAGCTAAGCAATAGCTAGAGAATGCACAGAATCAAGAGAAGGACTTTGTTGTTGTTATTTTTAAATTTTAATACATCATAAATATGGCTTTGTATTGAATATGAAAAAACAAAAAAACAAAACTTGCTGCCATGGACTTGATTCTGACTCATAGTGACCCCTTTTTGGTTTCCAAGGCAGCAAATCTTTACGGAAGTAGATTGCCCTGTCTTTGTTCCATGGAGTGCCTGGTGGGTTTGAACCACCAACTTTCTGGTAGCAGTCAAATGCATTATTCACCACACCACCAGAGCTCCTTATTGAAGATAAAGGGGCATTAAAAGGTTATTTGAGAAATATTTAAGGGAATTTTGCTTTTAATTTGGAAGATGTGAAGACATAAGGCATTCTGAAAGTGAAATCAAGTATCTGATTTATAATCTGTTTGAGAGTCAGTAACTTGTGCTGGCCTACAGGGACAAATAGGGCCAATGGGTCTGCCAAGGCAGCAATTGCTTTGTCATAGGAAGTGTGCATGCACAGCATAATGACAGCTTGTCAAGGAAACATAGAGGGAATTCCCAATTAGATGGCAATTGGGTGACATATCCCTTTTCCCTCTGAGATGCTACGGCTCTTTTTTGGAATTTCCAGGATAAGTCAGAAAAACCCTTTTATCTTTCATGTTTGAGAATTTGGTGCCCTAAATTCAGAATGGTGAATTGCACTGAACTCAATATTAGAATAGCTTTGGGTCGATGTGCCATGGGTACTATCTGTCACATCTAGTTATGAAAACATGTGATATATTAGATGTAATCAAAGGTGATTTGTCAGAACTTCTGCCTGGGGAATTTGCTAATGATGACATGTTATTTTTCTTGTTGAAATCTTCTGACAAATCTTGGGATCACAGTCATATTTGGTTCTTGTAGCTTAGGTTTTTAAAAAAATATTTTCACACTTGTCCTGCTCCTGGGAATGGATATAAGATTTAGTTTTATCATAGCTGGGTGAGAATTGAGGGTATGAACCTACAAACTTACATCTTCATATGTTGGGAGAGTAGAAAATCACAGCAGTTACCTGAAAAAGAAAGACAACAATGTCTTCAAGAATATGCTGAGAAACTTCAAGAATACAGTTTTATCATGAACAATTTCACAATATAAGCTTGCTAAGAAAACTGGGCAATCTACTTCTGTAGTGATACTGCCTTGAAACCCAAGGAGGGGTCGCTATGCATCAGATCTGACTTGATGACAGTGAGTTTGGATTTTTTAATATTACCTATAGTTTTAAAGTATTATTTCTTTTACAGTGAAGCACTCCAAATGCCCATACTGAACATTTTTCAATGAATTTGACAAAGTACAGTTATTAAAGATTCCAAGATTAGAGTGTAATAATTGGGTGACCCAAAAGAGGAGACTTCATGATATCAAATAAAGATATCATGTCTTTTCCCTGCTATTTCATTTACTTGTATGTTTGGGTATATCTGGATCTTTCAAAAACAGTTTTTAATATCTGACATTATAAGAGGAAGGACACCAAACAGGAAATAAATAAATAAATGCCCTCTTTAAGCTCCATTTTGTGACAGAGCTGGCTATGTAGATCTGCTGAATTTGAGGACCAGGATTATGATGCCGCTTATAAATTAGATCTGCCTAGTACAGGGATCTCCAAGCAGTATATTTAACTCTGGGTGTCATAACAATAGCAAAAAGATTAGTTAGTAAGAACTCAAATCACCCAATGGTGTGAGGTTTTTCATATAAACACTAAGCACTTTTGATAAAAACCACCTTTCCCTGCCCATTTACTCAGCAGATGACACTCATAGTTAGAAGTACCTTAATATATGGGTCTTTGCCTTTCGTTGGATTGGTTCTGTTTCTCCCTTCCACTTTATTTTCATTCATTTATGGAACAAATATTTGTTAGGTAGCTACAACTTATTGAAAACCTCTATGTATTAGCACTCGACTGTTAGTCAGAAGTTTGGCAGTTTGAACCCACCCAGAGGTACCACAGAAGACAGCCTTGGAGATCTGCTATGCAAAAGTCACAGCCTTCAAAACCCTACAGAACAGTTCTACCCTGCACACAGGGGGGCTCCAGGAGTCAGAACTGACTCGACTGCAACTGAGAACAACATGTGTTAGTTGTTGCACAGTGCTTCTCAAACTATACGAACAATTTCAGGAGATCCTTTAAGCAGAGAGGTTGAAAAGAGTAGATAATTTGAACTTGAATTACTGCTGTGGTGCTTCCTGACAGCTTGGATGTGTTATTTAAACTCTTGAAGCAAAAGATTTTTTGTTTGTTTGTTTGGATAATTTGAGATGTCTCTCTGTCTCTGAGATTTTACAGTTCTGAGTGCAATAACCTGATGAAGGGCCCAGTGTCATGCTTCCAATTCCCATTTATTCGAAGATGGATTTTGTTTTCTGAGACTCAAAGTGTCTGGAGTTCAGCACTGTGTAAATGCCTGGGCTGATGGAATCATGGATTTGTCTTAATTACTTCTTGGGGTAATCACTATGAGCAAATAGTAGGAAAAGCTGGACTATACAAAGTAGAACGTGGCATTAGGATTGGAGGAAGAATTATTAACAACCCGCCATATGGTGATGACACAATTTTGCTTGCTGAAAATGAGGATGATTTGAAGTGCTTCCTGATGAATATTGAAGAATACAGTCTGCAGTATGGATTACATCTCAATATAAAGAAAACAAAAATCCTCACGAATGAACCTATAAGCAGCATCACGATAAATGGAGAAAAGATTGAAGTTGTCAAAGACTTCACATTGCTTGATTCTACAATTGATGCTAATGGAAGCTTCAGTCAGGACATCAGATGATGTATAGCACTGGGCAAATTGGCTGCAAAGGATCTCTTTCAAGTGCTGAAGAGCAAAAATGTCTCCCTAAGGACTAAGGTGTGCCTGACCCAAGCCATGGTATTTTCAGTTGCCTCATATGCATGTGAGAGCTGGACAATGAATAAGGAAGACTGAAGAAGAGTTGATGCTTTTGAGTTGTGGTGCTGGCAAAGAATGCTGAGAGTACCATAGTCTGCTAAAAGGACTAAAAAATATGTCCTGGAGGAAGTGCAGCTGAATGCTCCTTGGAAGTGAGAATGGCCAGACTTCGTCTCACCTACTTTGTTCAGGTTGTCAGAAGAGACTATACTCTGGAGAAAGATATCATGCTTGGTAAGGTGGAGGGTTGATGGAAGAAGGGAAGGCCCTCAACGAGATGGATTGACACAGTGACTGCAATGTTGGGCTCAGGTATAGCAAAGATCATGGGGCTGGCACAGGACTGGGCAGTGTTTCGTTCTGCTGTACATGAGGTCACTATGAGTTTAAGATGGCTCGACGACACCTAACAACACAACAACAACAATTCTTGGGGTGGTTGTGAAGATTAATGAGATCATGTACTAATAGGACTTTATAAATACCACATAGATACAAAAGCGTGGTAAAATTAATATGAGTTTAGGATTTGGAAACTTTGGTAAGGAAAATTTAGGAGTAATGATTTCTATTGGTCATTGTGACCATAGCATATGTTTCTGTGCTAGCAAGAAATGGAAAATGGATTATAACAACTTAATTTAGCAGCAGACAGCACAGGAATACTGGGGCTAAGATTTATTACCCACAGGCTGAAAACATGATCATGTTCATATATCTCATTATTTACATTAATTTCTTCAATATTTATTATTTCAAAAAATAGTTATTGAGTTTTTATTATGTTTAGTTTTCAGTTAGGTGCTGAGAATGAGTGAATTAGGCAGCTGTGTTTCCTCTTCACTGAGTGCTTGCAGATCTAGAGAAAGTGAAGATTAAAAGGCATTGGAAAAAAAATGTATTGGGAAAAATGATGTATTGTCTCTTAGGATTTGCTATATGTTCTCTACCCCTTTCCCTGCAATACAGTATACTTTCAAAAGGAAGATGGTGTTATTTGGAGCAAGATGGTGAGATGATCAGTGTTTGGGTGTGTGTATTAAACAGATTAATTATATATATTAGACTAATTGTAGTAACTGCACATAGGCACTACTATTAATCTTGTTCAAATGCAAACTGGAGAGTATCTCTTTATTCAAAGACTTAAGTGACTAAGCCTACATCTTCACATGTCTGGGAGAGTGGAAAATCACAGCAATTATCTAGAAAATAAAGACCCCAAAGCATCCTAGCCAAAACAATCCAAATGGGTGAGTAATTTTATTTTGATAAAAGTATGTTTTCAACGGTGTGTAGCCTATTCATATGTAAGATTGTTAGAACTGCACATTCATATGGCACGGCTGAAAGTTTAAAATACACACAATTGAAACACCCTAAAAAAGGCAAACATAAAACTGGAATCTGAATCCCAGGAACACGGGTGTTGCAGGAGGAAGTCAGAAGCCCAGGTGGGTTAGGAACACTGTTGGCTAAGTACAGGAAATGACTGAACAGGGAGTAGTCCATCTGATAGGAACTGTCCGATAACAAAATGGAAGTGACAGAGAAGAAAGGTACATGTGGATGATAAATAATCATCAAAATGAAAACCAGATCTATTCAGGCATCTGTCTATGGCCCATATCTAATAGCAGCACAAATCTTCAATCTGTCAATTGCTCAGTCAAATCCCAAGGAAAGGACTTTTTTTTTTTTTTTTTTATCAATCGTTCTTAATCCTGAGTGAATTAACTGATAATACAGGTTCATCTAGAAAAATCTGATAGCAAGGCAGCCAGTATGCACAATTTACAGCTGCCTATGAAACACAGTTCTTTTCTGATACTTATGGGGTTGCCCTGCATTGATGGACTTGACAGCAGCTAGCAACAACATATGTGTGCATTAGGGAAATGTTCTCCATATTGATTTTAGGTATTCTCATTGGCACTGAAATAATGAGTTTATCTCCATGATTGTCTAGTGAATTTTTATAATGTACATGAACATTATTATGTAAGAAAATATCTAATGTTAGAGGATGTTAAAAATTCATCAGGAATTTTCTTCAGACTCACATTTTAATAATTCAAAAATTCCTTTCAATAAAGTACTGTTTTTGTGGGAGTGATTTTTCAGAAATACATCACCAGAACTTTCTTTCAAGGTGCTTCTGACTGAACTGGAACCATCAACCTTTCTGTTAGCAGCCATTCGTGTGATTTATCTTATCATTCTTCCTACTGGAGTCTGACGATCTGTTAGACACCTCAGGCCAAAACACTTTCCCTTCCTGATTGAGCACTGAAGATAACTAGCTGTAACATTACTCATAGTCCCTTTTGTGGGTTCATGTATTCATGTGGGTTGAAGACTGCATTGAATATTCTTTGCTACTCTATATTTTCAATCACCTCATATGTGTGTGAAAGCTGGACAATGAATAAGAAAGACCAAAGAAGAGTTGATGCTTTTGAGTTGTGGTTTTGACAAAGAATACTGAAAGTACCATGAACTGCTGAAGAACTAACAAATGTGTCCTAGAAGAAGTGTAGCAAGAATGCTCCTTGGAATTGAAAATGGCCAGACTTTGTCTCACCTACTTTGCTCATGTTGTAAAAAGGGACCATTCCTTGAAGAAGGATATCATGCTTGGTAAAGTGGAGGGTAAACGAGGGGAAGGCCCTCAGCAAGATGGATTGACACAGTGGCTGCAATGATGGGCTCAGGTATAGCAAGGATTGTGAGACTGGCACAGGACTGGGCAGTGTTTCGTTCTGTTGTACATAGGGTCGCTATGAGTCGGAGCCAACTTGATGGCACCTATCAACAACATGTAACTTCCAGCACTCTCTCCATGCTGCCCTGTGTCCTGGGAGACTGACTTCTGTGTACTGCATCAAACATGTTCCTCTTGGGTGTGGGGAGCATTGGGAGGAGACCTAAGGGTTTGTAGAGAAGGAGAGATTGGAGTATTTGCTCTGCTGCTCCCTTCCTGCCTGACCATGGCCTGGTGGTTGCTTTGTTCCTTTTTTCTATAGCCACAGCTTTTGCCACACTCTAATAACTGCTTCTTCCTCCCATCCCTTAACTCTTTGGGTCTTTAATGGAAGTAGTAACCATGCAATCTGTTCTTTAGAACAGATTCTGGTAGCTTTAGAATGAATCACCATCCTTTGTTGCTTTCCTTTAACTCTTCCTGTAGCATTGTAAAAGGAGCTCTGGGGGCACAGTTGCCAAAGGCATTTGACTGCTAACCAGGAGATTGGTGGTTCAAACCCACCACCAGAAGATAAGGCGATCTACTTCCTTAGACATTTACCACCTTGGAAACCCAGTGAGGGTTGTCATGAGTCAGAATCAATTTGATGGCAGTGAGTGGGTAGCATTGTAAACAGCGCATCCATTCAATTCCTCCAGTTCCCTGTTGGAAGTGTGTCATCTGCTTGCTGACACCCCAACTGATAAGTCTTATCCATGATAAGTCTTGTATTCTGTTCCTCAGAAGGAACAGTTGTAGATACATATTTCTAGTACTTCTTTTATTCTAGGAGCCCTGGTGGTGAAATGGTGAAGGGCTTGGCTACTTACTGAAGGGTCAACAGTTCAAATCAGCCAGCTACTCTTCAGGAAAAAAAAAAAAAATGTGGCATGAGTCTTGCTTCTCATCTTTCTTGCTCTTACTCTGGGATCAGCCTGCCTACAAATCCATGTGTTTTTGGTTATTCTTGCTGCTATAAGTCAGCTTCCTGGAAGCAGGACTTCTGTGCTCTACTGATGCCTGTGCCTGGGAGTGGTGGTGTTGGTTGCTTGACAAGTTGACTCTGACTCATGGTGACTTAGAACAAAACATTGCCCGTCCTGTGTCATCTTCATGATTGTGGTGCATTAGAATCCATTGCTGTGGCTATTTGGTCAGTCTATCTCATTGAGTTTCTTTGCTATTCATAAGGTTTTCCCTGGCCAATTCTTTGAGAAAAACGTGGTATCAGGATTGGAGGAAGAATCATTAACAACCTGAGATATGCAGATGATACAACTTTGCTTGCTGAAAGTGAGGATGACTTAAGGCACCTACTGATGAAGGTTGAAGAATGCAGTCTGCAGTATGGATTACGTCTCAATAGAAAGAAAACAAAAATCCTCACAACAGGACCAATGAGCAGCATCACAATAAATGGAGAGAAGATTGAGGTTGTCAAAGAATTCACGTTGCTTGGTTCTACAATCAATGCCAATGGAAGCAGCAATCAGGACATTAGATGATATGTAGCATTGGGAAAGTCAACTGCGAAGGAACTGTTTCAAGTGCTGAGGAGCAAGGATATCTCCTTGAGGACTAAGTTGCAGCTGACACAGGCCATGATATTTCCAATGGCCTCATATGCATGTGAAAGCTGGACAATGACTAAGGAAGACCGAAGAAGAGTTGATGCTTTTGAGTTGTGGTGCTGGCGAAGAATGCTGAAAGTACCATGGACTGCTAAAAGAACTAACAGATCTGTCCTGGAGGAAGTGCAGCCAGAATGCTCCTTGGAAGCAAGAATGGCCAGACTTCATCTCACCTATTTTGGTCATGTTGTAAGAAGGGACCATTCCCTGGAGAAGGATGTCATGCTTGGAAGGGTGGAGGGTCAATGAAAGAGGGGGAGGCCTTCAACGAGATGGATTGATACGGTGGCTGCGATGATGGGCTTAAGTATAGCAGGGATTGTGGGGCTGGCGCGGGATCGGGCAGTGTTTCGTTCTGCTGTGCATGGGGTCTCTATGAGTCGGAAATGACTCAACGGCACTTAACAACAACATCTCATTGAGAGTTTTTCTCATTTTCACTGACCCTGTACTTTACCAAACATGATGTCCTTTTCTACCGATTAATCTTTCCGGATGCCACGTCCAATGTAAGCTGATTGAAGTCTCTCTATCCTTCCTTTTAAGGAGCATTCTGGTGGCAGTAGTACATTGTGGTATTCTGCCCAAGCTGTCTTCTCTGGCATAGCTTTAGCAACAATCCAGTTAGTGTTTTAATCCCTGTTAGTTTCCTATGTACAATTATAAATTTATTCAGAATCCAGAAGAGAGGAAAAGATGTTTGATTTAACTCTCTCAAAACACCAATAATAATAGAACTTTATGTGGAGAAATAAATAAGGAGATATCATTAGTTTATTTCTTACCACAAAAATTTAATGGCTTCTGTAAATCTATTTTGTCAGCAATTAAATTATTGTGCTTATCCATAAGTGCAATCCATAGTTAGCACTTTAAACTTTATTATTTCACTTTCACATTTTTAACACCAAGTTTATTAACAACATTAAGACAATTACATTAATTATTAATTAATAGTAAAGGAGTGTCTTTAAGCGATATTAGCATTGTAGAATACTCTTTATAGGTTTTATTTAGGAAAGTTGGTTTTGACTAATTAACTCAGTAATATTGGGCAAGCCAAGTAACATTTTTGGACTTGAGTGTGTATGTCTGTTAAGCAAGAGGTTTAAATTAGTGAAAAATATTTACATCAAATAAAATCTAAAGACTAAAACCCATTGCCATCAAGTTGATTCTGACTCATATAAAGCTTAAGTATGTGAAACAGATTTAACCAGGATTAGATTAATATAAATGCATCTTACATGTTGAAGTTTAAGACATTTAGTTGTAAAAGTAGCAAGTTTCACAAACGTTTTAAATCCTTTCTGGTAATGAAAATGATAGTCTTGTATCAGCCTTAAGCTCTGTGTGTGTGTGTGTGTGTGTGTGTATACATATATATATAAAATATATATGTATAGCAAATATATATGTATATATTTATGTATATATATGTATAGCAAATATATATGTATATATTTTATTGAACAATATCTAGACATGTTTGATTTCTTATTTCTTACAGATAAATAGCTTACAGATAAATAGCTTACAGATAAATAGCTACAAATGATAGCAGTTTAAAAATTAATCAAGACACTTGAGAATAGGGATAGGAAGATAAAATTCAACATTGAATTACAAATTATGCCTACTTCCTGCTTAAGTTTCTAGACAGTCCTCAAATTTTGTTTATAGTGTTGTTACAAAGCATTTCTACAATTCAATAAGACAATATTAGACAACTAAATAGAAAAGTAGGCATAAAACAGAAAAAGAATACCTCATGACCAATAAACTCATGAAAACATGTTCTGTCTCACTAGTAATCAGAGAAATTGTGATGGTTATAATGTTTGTGTCAACTTGGCTAGGCAATGATTTTCAGTGGCTTGGCAAATACTCTTCCACAATGAAATCACCTTCCATTTTGTGATCTAATGTGAGAAACCAATCACTTCAAAGAGAAGTTTCCTTGGAAGTGTAGATATTCTGGAAAAGCTTGCTCTCTATCGCAATCCTGCATTTTTTTCATCACTTGACTGTTGGTTCTTGGGATGTAAGCCTAGAGAAGTCTGCAGACTGCCACTTGACCTGTAGATTTTGGATTTGCAACTTCATGAGTAAGTATAGGTCTCCAGCCCACATTCAGACCTATGATTTAGAACTTGCCAGCCTCCCTAGTTACGTGAGTCGTTTTCTTGAAGTAAATATCCCTATTGCCCATCCTGTGTCATCTTCATGAATGTGGTGCATTTGAATCCATTGCTGTGGCTATTTTGTCAGTCTAACTCATTGCGAGTGGGTATATATTCATTGAGTGGGTATATATTCATATATATCCACTCCTTACTTATTGATATGGTTAGGTTTCAAAGACCAGGTCATAATGCAAAAATTGGTATTATGTAAAACTAGAGGATGACCATACCAGATCACAAAAAAGGATGATGACTACATTATTACATGACTGCCAAACTGCATCATTATATTACTGCCAAACCACTGAGAATAATGGCTTAGTCAAGTTGACATAAAACCTTAAAAATCATAGTCTGTGTTACTCTCACCTTGCATCTTGGCATTTGTTACTGCCAGATGTATGTACATTGTTAATGCACAAAATAGTTGGATAGTAGATTTTATAGTATTGTCGTAAATGTGAAATGTCAGATAACAAGATAATGAATAGGTGAGGAGTGGAGTACGTTTCACTTGTTTTGCTCCTCTAGAGGACTCACACTAAGACAGAGATATATATCAAACTTAAAAATGCAAAACACTGAAGATTTAGAATTCTGTCTCTGGATAAATATTCCTGAGAAATCATTATACATGTGCACTGAGAGACATGTTCAAGGATGTTTATTTCAGAGTTGATTACAGCAGTTAAATATTTGAATATCTTAAATATCAATCAAAAGGAGAAGGAAGAGCTATTTGTAGGATGGGTTGCTGTAGACAAGACCAAGTGAATGAACTTCATCTTGTTGTTGTTGTTGTTGTTAAGTGCCGTCGAGTCATTTCCGACTCATAGCG
>NW_006922488.1:319002-321367 GCF_000298275.1 Orycteropus afer afer | reverse complement strand
GTAGAACTAAGCAATGTGAATTCTTTGACAACCTCAATCTTCTCTCCATTTATTGTGATGCTGCTCATTGGTCCAGTTGTGAGGATTTTTGTTTTCTTTCTATTGAGACGTAATCCATACTGCAGACTGTATTCTTCAACCTATATTCTATGTTAACATTTCTTTATTTTGAATGGTAAGGGTGCATGTTGCATTATTTCCTGCTTTCATTCTGTATTATTTAAAACCTTTAAAAAGAAAAAGCTAATTCAGCTAATAACAGACTATGTATATAACCAGATGTGAAGAACTTAAAGTTTCTGATGAAGTTTATAATATACTATAACCTACTTCCCACTACTCATCTTTCAGATTGTTGTACTGTGGTGGTTGTGTGTTGTGGTGATGCTGGAAGTTATGCCTCTGGTATTTCAAATACCAGCAGGGTCATCCTTGCTGGACAGATTCCCAGACAGAAACTTCTAAAATAAGATATACGTGGAACAGGACCATCCACTTCTGAAAAAATTGGCCACTGAAAACCTTATAATTAACAGTGAAACATTGTCTGAGATAGTCCCAAAAGATGAGCCCATCAGGTTGGAAGACAATCAAAATATTACTAGGGAAGAGCTGCCTCCTCAAAGTATTGTCAAACTTAATGACCTGGATGGAGTATAGTTTTCAGAACCTTCATTTTTTTTTGTGATCTGGTATGGTCATCCTCCATTTTTACATTTCATTTGCTGATGCAGCATGATTCAAAATGAGAAGAAACAAAAGCAAACATTCATTAATAATTGGGACATGGAATATGTGAAATATGAAACTAGGGAAATTGGAAGTTGTAAAAAATTAAATGGAATGTATAAAGATCGATACTCTAGGCATTGTTGAGATGAAATGGATAGGTATTGGACATTTCAAATCAGACAACCATATGGTCTGCTATGTGGGAATGACAAATTGAAGAGGAATGGCATCACATTCATAAGATCTGTCCTGAAGTACAATGCTGTCAATGATAGGATAATATCCATACACCTATATGGAAGACCAGTTAATATGAGTATTATTCAAATTTATGCACCAATCACTAAAGCCAAAGATGAAGAAATTGAAAATATTTACCAACTTATGCAGGCTGAAAGTGACCAAAACTGCAATCAAGATATATTGCTAATTACTGGTGATTGAAATGCAAAAGTTGGAAATGAAGAAGCATTGGTAGTTGAAAAATATGACTTTGGTAACAAAAATGACACTGGAGACTATATGATAGATTTTGCAAGACTAGTGACTCATTCATTGCAAATACCTTTGTTCAAAAACATAAATGATAACTATTCATGGGGACCTCGCCAGACGGAATACAAAGAAATCAAATCGACTACATCTTTAGGAAGAGGAGATGGAGAAGCTTAATATCATCAGTCAAAACAAGGCTAGGAGGTTACTGAGGAACAGACCATCAATTGCACATATGCAAGTTCAACTTGAAGTTGAAGAAAATTAGAACAAGTCCACAAGAACTAAAATATGACTTTGAGTCTATCCAACCTGACTTAAAAGGCCATTAGAAGAATAGATTTTATGAATTGAACACCAGTGACCAAAGACCAGACAAGTTGTGGGACAACATCAAAAACATCATGCAGTCTTTGGTATGAATTATTCCTCAACATAAAGAAAACAAAAATTCGCACAACTGGACCAGTAAACAACATCATGATAAATGGAGAAAAAATTGAAGTTGTCAGGGATTCCATTTTACTTGGATCCAGAATCAATACCAATAGAAGCAGCAGCCAGCAAATCAAATGTTATATTGCACTGAGCAATCTGATGCAAAAGACACAGGTGAAGTGCTAAGAAACAAAGATGCCACTTTGAAGACTTAGCTGTGTTCAAGTTCAGCCATTGTGTTTTCAAGAGGCTCACAGGTATGTGAAAGCTGGACAGTGAATAAGTAAGACCAAAGAAGAGTTGATGCCCTTTGAATTGTGGTGTTGGTGAGGAATACTGAAAATACCATGTACTGACAGAAGAATGAACTAATCTGTTCCAGAAGAAGTGCAGCTGGAATGCTCCTTAGACCAGTCCCTGGAGAAGAATATCATGCTGGTAAAGCAGAGGGTCAGTTGAAAAGGGGAAGACCCTCAACAAGATGGATTTACACAGTGGCTGTGACAATGAGGTCAAGCATAGCAAAAATTGTGAGAATGGTGAAAGACCAAGCATTGCTTTGTTCTGTTGTACATAGGGTCATTATGAATCAGAGCTGACTCAAAGGCACCTAACCACAACAACATAACCTTCTTCAACAAATGTCCTCCTTAACAAATATGTTGTTGTTGTTGTTGTTATTTGCCATCGAGTTGGCCCC
>NW_006922488.1:303926-318567 GCF_000298275.1 Orycteropus afer afer | reverse complement strand
TTTTTTTTTTTTTGTAAATATATATCTGAGAAAGAGAACACAAAAAAATTGCATCAAGTATAAGATTCTCTAGGGGCAGATTTACATCAATACGAGTATTCTTGTTGCTAAAGAAATTAGGACACAATTAAGGGAAATATGGCCAAAATTTATCTTCCCAATAAATGCAAATAAACACTGTAACCTCTATATGCTTAGAGAGTATATCACAATTAACTTGAATTTATCTGTAAGACTGTAGAGTGAATCAAGTGCTTAAGTTATATCAGGGCAAAAGTTCTCATTTTATTGATTGCCAGAAAGAATCTATGGGAGTATTGATTGGCTGGTGCTTAAAATAGAATGGTGAAAAACCACGACATTCTTACTTCTATGTCTTGCTATTCGGAGATTAAAAAACACATTTAACTAGATAAGAAGATAAAACTTTTTGTGTGCTGTAGACTCAATTGCGTAAGATCTTGTAAGGGATGGAAAAACAAAATCAACCAAACTCACTGCTTTCAAGTCAATTCTGACTCAATTCTGATGGCGAACTCTGTTGGGTTTCTGAGGTGATAAATCTTTACTGAAGTAAATTGTCCCATCTTCCTTCCATGGAGCAGCTGTTGGGTTTGAACCACCAGCCTTCTGGTTAGCAGTCAAATGCCTTAGGCACTGTACCATCAGAGCTCCTTATGACAAATGGAAAGGTGGTCAGAGTTGGGGTAATTTTCTAGCCCTATCCCATTTTTCTCATAGAGAACCTGTGTGACAGAGTAGAATTCCACCATAGGATTTTCTTGGCTGTAATATTTATACAAGCAGATCACCAGCTCTTTTCCCCATGGAGCTGATGTGTGTGTTTTAAAGATCTCTATGATCCTAGATCAACTAGAGGCACCTAATAACAACAGCCTCTGTCTTGGAACTGATAGTGCAAATGGTATAAACCAAAATAACCAAACACACTGCCGTCGAATCAGATCCAACTCATAGCGACCCCTCCTTGGATTTCTGAGGCAGTATCACTATGGAAGTAGGTTGCCCAGCATTCCTTCCAAGGAGTGGCTGGTGGGTTTGAACCTCCAGCCTTCTGGTTAGCAGTCAAATGCCTTAGGCACTACGCTACCAGAGCTCTTGTAAATGGTACAAGGGGCAAAAAAAAAAAAAAAAAAAAATCAAAAGTGGCTATGAGGAATACCTATATTTCTTCATTTTCTCCTTTCTCTCTTGTTCTTTTAAAGTATTTAACACTGGGACAAGAGGTTGAAACATGTATAAAATAATTTAGTAACGTGTCTGTGCTTAAATTCCAGTTCTGTCACTTATGAATTGTGGGCTCTTTGGCCTGTTATTAAAACATGTAACCCATTAGAAAAAGAAAAAAAAAAAAAAAAAACTAGAATGATAATAATAATAATTTATTTGAAAGGTTTTACAAAGTATTAGATGAGCAAATCTATGTGAAAAGTCTTATCATTAGTCAGTGTAAAGAGAAGAGAAAATGCCACAGTGTATCACAGGTAATGAGAGCACATATTGTACAGTGAGATTTTTGATTTATATTCTCTGTCTCTCTTTCTCTCTTATGCACACATACACAACACAAATATATATACCTTCTCTCTCTGTCTCTATGGCTTTAGGTAAATTAAGTTTTAAAAACACTGGTATAAGGCAAAGAAGATAGTTAATAAATACTAACATCCTTCTTATCGTTTTTCTTTTACACTTCCCCAACTCTTGAATTTTAGAATTTGGTCACAAATAATGCTGATTCTTGAAATTTGTCACAATACAACTTAAGATCTACAGGGAAAAAAAAAAAAAAAAAGAAACGTAGTTCCATATTACATGGGGCTTGGCTCCATATTCAGAATCTAATGTTCCTTAAATTCTGTGCATTTTAAAATAAATATTCAAGTCACACCATGAGATGCAAATTTGAATCAAGATAAAAGGGATAGCAGATTCATATCTTCCTTCCACCTATTCCTGCTTACTGGCTGGAAGGGAGGACAAAATGTTTTATCTTTTGATTTTTTTAAAAAATCAAATTATTTCTGTTTTTCTTGCTTTCCTTTAGCCCAAACCATATATTTATATTTGAACAGTTAAATGCATTTCACAGTGGGACTCCTCTACCATCGTAGCCTACAAAGAGGAGTAAGCAGTTGCTGTTGAGTTGATTCTTAGTCATGGTGACCCTGCACATGTCAGAGTAGAACTGAGTTCCATAGCATTTTCTTTTAAAATTTTATTTATTTATTTTGTTGTTGTTGAGAATATACACAGTAAATTATACACCAATTCAATAGTTTCTACATGTATAATTCAGTGACATTCATTACATTTTTTGAGTTGTGCAATTATTCTCACACCGCTCTGAGTTGTTCCTCTACCGTTAACATAAACTGTCCCCTAAGGACCTATCTAAACTCTCAAATTGCTGTTGTAAATTTGGTATCATATAGATAGTTCTTAAAAGAGTATAATGCTCAAAGTAGACATATTTATACTAGTTAAGCTAAACTATTATTCAATTTTAAGAAAACTTCAGGGGATATTTTTGGTGAAGGCTTAAAATTTATCTGAGGGCAATATTTTCAAGAGTTCATACAGCCTCCATGGCTCCAGATAGTCTGGAATCCATGAGAATTTGGAATTCTATTCTGCATTTTCCCCTTATGACCAGAATTATTCTATAGAATCTTTGATCAAAATGTTCAGTAATGGTAGCTGAGCACCCTCCAGTCCTTCTAGTCTCTTGACAAAGGAAGTAACTGTTCTTGGAGGCAATTAGCCACATATTCTATTTCCTCCTTTAGTTCATGACTGTCCTTCCTTCCTACTGTATGTGAATAGAGACCAATTATTGTGCTTTGGGTGGCCATTTGAAACTTTCAAGACTCTAGGCACTACCAATGAGCTAGCAGGTAGACCAGAAGGACTAAATACATTATTAGTCCAATTAACTGGGATATCCCATGAAATTTTGACTCTAAACCTTGACATCAAGGAGCCAAATGCCACAAGGTTTTTGGTTGTACATAAGTAGCCTCAACAGCTACTCTTATTTTTATCATTACTATAAATAGATCACACAACTTTTGCCAGTCCAACTTTTCACAGGTGTGAAAATGACTTATTCATTGCAAATAACTTTCTTCAACAATATAAGGGATATTTCTACCTGTGGAATTCACCAGATGGAATACAGGGAATCCAATTAACTACAACAGTGACAAGAGGTGATGGAGAAATTCAATAACTTTGGCGAAAACAAGGCCAGGAACTGATTGTGGAATAGACCATCAACTGCTCATATGCACCTTCAAGTTGAAGTTGAAGACAATTAAAATAAATCCACAAGAGCCAAAATATGACCTTGATAATATCCCTCCTGAATCTAGAGACCATTTAAAGAATTGATTTGATGCATTGAACACCAATGAACGAAAACCAGAAGAACTGTGAGATGACATCAAGAACTTCATCCATGAAGAAAGCAAGAGGCCATTAAAAAGATGAGAAAGGAAGAAAAGATCAAAATGGATGTCAGAAAAGATTCTGAAACTTACCCTTGAGCAGAGAGTAGCTAAAGTAAATGGAATAAATGACAAGATAAAAGAGCTGAAGATTTCAAAGAGCAGCTCAAGCAGACAAAGCCAATTACTATAATGAAATGGGAAAAGACTTGGAGTTAGAAAACCAAAAGGGAAGAATGTGCTCAGCATTTCTCAAGCTGAAAGAACTGAGGAAAAAAATTAAGCCTTGAGTTGCAATATTGAAAGATTCTATGGGCAAAATATCGAATGATGAAGGAAGCATCTAAAAAAGATGGAAGGAATACCTCAGAATTACTTTACCAAAAAGAATTGGTCAATGTTCATCCATTTCAGGATATGGCATATGATCAAGACCAGTGGTACTGAAAGAACTAGTTGAAGCTGCACTAAAGAAATTGGCGAAGAACAAGGTTTCAGAAATTGATGGAATACACATTGAAATGTTTCAACAAACAGTTGTGGCACTGGAGGCAGTTAGTCCGCTATGTCAAGGGATTTGGAAGACAGCTACCTGGCTAACTGACTGGAAGAGATCCATATTTGTATCCATTCCAAAGAAAGATGATCCCACCAAATGTGGAAATTATTGAACAATATCATAATATCACATGCAAGTAAAATTTTACTGAAGATAATTCAAAAACAGTTGCAGCAGTTTACTGACAAAAAGCTTCCAGAAATGCAAGCTGGATTCAGAAGAGAACATGGAATGAGAGATATCATTGCCAGTTTCAGATGGATCTTAGCTTAAAGCAAAGAATACCAGAAAGATTTTTACCAATGTTTTAATGACTACGCAAAAGCATTTAATTGTGTGGATCATAACAAATTATGGATAACATTGAGAAGAATTCCAGAGCACTTGATTGTACTCATGAGGAACCTGTACATAGATCAGGAGGCTGTCATTCAAACAGAACAAGGGGCTATTGCATGGTTCAAAATCAAGAAGAGAGTGTGTCAAGGTTGTATCCTTTCACTTATTCAATTTGTATGCTGAGCAAATAATCTGGGAAGCTGGACTATATGAAGAAAAACATGGCATCAGGATTGGAGGAAGACTGATATGCAGATGACACAACTTTGCTTTCTGAAAGTGAGGATGACTTGAAGCACTTACTGATGAAGATTAAAGACTACAATCTTCAGTATGGATTACACCTCAATATAAAGAAAACAAAAATCCTCACACTGGTCCAATAAACAGCTTCATCGTGGATGGAGAAAAGATTGAAGTTGTCAAGAATTTCCTGTTACTTGGTTCTACAATCAGCACCAATGGAAGCAGCAGTCAAGACATCAGGTGATGTATTGAATTAGGCAAATCTGCTGCAAAAGATCTCTTTCAAGTGCTGAAGAGCAAAGATGTCTCCTTGAAGACTAAGGTACACCTAACCCAAGCCATGGTATTTTCAGTCACCTCTTATGCATGTGAGAGCTGGACAATGAATAAGGAAGACCAAAGAAGAGTTGATGCTTTTAAGTTGTGGTGTTGGTGAAGAATGCTAAGAGTACATGGTCTGCTAAAAGGACTAATGAATCTGTCCTTGAGGAAGTGCAGCTGGAATGCTCCTTGGAAGCGAGAAAGGACAGACTTCATCTCACCTACTATGATCATGTGGTCAGAAGGAACCCTTCCCTGGAGAAGGATATCATGCTTAGTAAAGTGGAGGGTCAATGAAGAAGGGGAAGGCCCTGAACAAGATTGATAGACACAGTGGCTGCAATGATGGGCTCAAGTATAGTAGGGTTCCTGAGGCTGTCACAGGACTGGACAGTGTTTTGTTCTGCTGTGCATAGGGTCACTATGAGTTGGAGACAACTTGATGGCACCTAACAACAACAACATAATAATAATAATTGACTGTGCAACACTACCCTTAATCAATGCAATTTTTCCATCATCATGCACTGAAACTGAGTACTTCACTAGCAATCATCCTATCCTTTTCCCCTGCCTCCCACCCTTGGTAAAAACCCATAAACTTTGGTCTCTATACATTTGCCTTTTATTGTCTTTTTATATAGGTAAAGTCATATAATATTAGTCCTTTGTGATTGGCTTATTTTAATTAACATAATATCTTCAAACACCATCCACACTTTAGCAAGTATCAAGACTCCATTTCTCCTACTGGCCAAATAGTGTTCCACTGTATATATGTACCACATTTTGTTTATCCATTCATATGTTGATGGTTATTTAGTTTGTTTTTACCTTTTGGCTATTGTGCTTAGTGGTGCATTGGATGTTGTGTACAAGTCTCTGTATAAGTCTCTATTTTTAAGTTTTTAGGTATATAGCTAGGAGTGGAATTGCTGGGTCATATGGTAGTTCTACTTAGAATACCAAGAAGGAAGAACATGCTCTACATTTCTCAAGCTGAAACAAGTGCAGAAAAACTTCAAACCTTGAGTTTGAATATGGGCAAAAAAAATTGAACAATGAAAAATGCATCAAAAGAAGATGGAAGGAATACACAGGATACAAAAAGATATGGCTAACATTCAACCATTTCAGGAGGGAGGATGTGATCAACTTATGGTACTGAAGGAAGAAGTCTAAGCTGCACTGAGGGCATTGGAGAAAAGCCAGACTCCTGGAATTGATGGGCAACCAATTAGGATGTTTTAACAAACAGATGCAACACTGGAAGTGCTCATTTGTCTATGCCAAGAAATTTGGAAGACAGCCAACTGGCCAACTGTCTGAAGAGATTCATATATGTGCCCATTCCAAAGGAAGATGATCCATCAGAATGTGAAAATTACTGGCAACATCATTAGTATTCCACACAAATAAACTTTAACTGAAGATAATTCAAAAATGGCTGCAGCAGAACATTGACGAATGTAAGCTAGATTCAGAAGGGGCTGTCAAACAAGGGCTATTGGTGCTGATGTCAGATGATCTTGGCTGAAAGCAGAGAATAGCAGAAAGATGATTACCTGAGTCTTACTGACTATGCAAAGACATTTGACTGCATGGATCATAACAAATTATGGATAACATTGTGAAGAATGGGAATTCCAGAACACTTAATTATGCTCATGATGAATCTGTACATAGACCAAGAGACAATCATAGAAACAAAACAAGGGGATATTGTATGATTTGAAATCAGGAAATATGTGTATCTGAGTTGTACATTTGTAACTATTCTTATTCAATCTCTATGCTAAGCAAATAATCCAAGAGGTTGCACTATATGGAGAACATGGCATCAGCTTGGAGGATGACTCATTAACAATCTGAAATATGTGGATGAAGTAACCTTGCTTGCTATGAGTGAAGGGAACTTGAAGCACTTTGAAGATCAAAGACTATAGCCTTCAGTGTAAATTACACCTCAATGTAAAGAAAACAAAAATCCTCGCAACTGGACCAATAAGCAACATTATGATATACACAGAAAATATTAAAGTTGTCAAGAATTTCATTTTACTTGAATCCACAATCAACGCCCATGGAAGCAGCAGTCAAGAAATAAAATGTCGTATTACATTGGATGAATCTGCTGTAAAAGACTTCTTTAAAGTATAAAAAATCAAAGATATCACTTTGAAGAATAAGGTGAACCTTACCCAATCCATGGTATTTTTAATGACTTCATGTGCATGCAAAAGTTGGACAATGAATAATGAAGGCAAAAGAAGAATTTATACCTTCAAATTATGATATTGGTGAAAAATATTGAATATACCATGAACTGCCAAATGAATGAACAAACCTGTCTTGGGAAAAGTACAGCCACAATGCTCCTTAGAAGTGAGGATGGGGAGACTTTGTCTCAACTACTTTGGACATGTTATAAGGAGGGAGATCAGTTCCTGGAGAAGGACATCATGTTTGGTAAAGTCAAGGAACAGTGAAACAAAAAAGGAAGTCCCTCAATAAGATGGGCTGATACAGTGGCAGCCACGGACTCAAACACATTAACAATTGTGACGATGACACAGGAAAGCTCAGTGTTTCATCCTGTAGTACATAGGGTCACTATGAGTCCAAACTGATTTGACAGAAGCTCTGGTAGCATAGTGCCTAAGGCATTTGACTGCTACCCAGAAGGCTGGTGGTTCAAACCCACCAGCCACTCCACGGAAGGAAGGTTGGGCAATCTACTACTATAGTGACACTGTTTGGAAACCCAAGAAGGGGTCACTATGAGTCTGATCCAACTCAATGGAAGTGTGTTTGGTTTTGGTTTTGGTAACAACAATCTAACAACATGGTAGTTCTATTTATAGTTTTTTTTGAGAAACTGTCACTTTATTTTCCACAATAGCTGTTCCATTTTGCATCATCACTAGCAATTGATAAGGGTTCTAGTTTCCTCACATCTTTACCAACATTTGTTATTTTCTATTTTTAATCCTAGTTATTCTAGTGTCAGTGAAATATCTCATTATTGTTTTGATTTGCATCTCTCTGATGGCTAATGACTTTGAGAATCTTTTCATGTGTGATGGCCATTTGAATGTCCTCACAGGTACTGTCTATTCAAGTTTTCTCCTCATTTTGTGATTGGGTTATTTGTCTTTTTTTGTTAAGTTGTTGGAATTTAACATGTATTTTGTTTATTGACACTCATTGGATATGTGGTTTCCAAAGATATTCTCTTATTCAGTAGCTTGCCTTTTTATGTTTTTGTTGGTAAAATCTTTGATGAACAAAAGTTTTAATTTTTCTGAGGTTCCATTTACTCATTCTGTCTCTTCTTATTTGTGCTTTTGTTATAGTAGATAATCCATTTGCTAAAAGCTAGGCTTGACAGTGTTGCCCCTGCATTTTTTTCCTAAGAATTTTATCATTTTATTTTATGGTTTAGTTTGCATGGTTAGAGACTTAATCCATTTTTATTTGTTTATTTATTTTGGCACGATTGAAGTAGGAATTCTGTCTCATTTTTCTTCATGTGCTAATCCAATTTTCCCAACATCATTTATTGAAGAGACTCCTTTTACCCCATTGAAAAGAGTTTTTGTTAGGTGATGTCAAGTTGATTCTGACTCATAGTGACCCTATGTGCAACAGAAAAGAACTCTGCCTTGTCCTGAGCTGTCCTCACAATCCTTGCTGTGCTTGAGCCCATTACTACAGCCACTGTGTCAATCCATCTCGTTGATGGTCTTCCATTTTTTCTTCAAGTCACTACTTTACCAAGCATGATATCCCTCTCCATGTACTGTTCCATTCTGACATCACCAAAGTAGGTGAGATGAAGCAATTCTTGCTTCTAAGGAGCAATTCTTTGGGGATAGATTTGTTAATTCTGGCAGTCCATGGGATTTTCAATCTTCTTTGCCAATACGCCAATTCAAAGACATTAATTCTTCTTCGGTCTTCCTTATTCATTGTCCAGCTTTCACACGCATATGAGGGCATTGAAAATAGCATGGTTTGGGTTAGGCACAGCTTAGTCTTCAAAGTGATGTCTTTGCTCTTCAATACTTGAAGAGGTCTTTTGTAGTAGATTTGCTCAGTGCAATACAATGTCTGATTTCTTGAGTAATGCTTCCATGATTGTGAGGACTTTTGTTTTCTTTGAGATGCAATCCATACTGAAGACTGTGGTCTTTATCTTTATCAGTAAGTGCTCCAAGTCATATCATTTTCAGCAAGCAAGACTGTGTTATCTATATTTCACAGGTTGTTAATGGTATTCTTCCGACCCTGATGCTGTGTTCCTCTTCATGTAGTCCAGCTTCTCAGATTGTTTGCTTAGCATACAGTTTGAGTAATTACAGTGGAGAACACAAACCTAACTTTAAACCATTCAGTATTCCCTTGTTCTGTTTGAATGAAAGTCTTTGGGTCTATGTACATGATCCTCATGAGCACAAGCATTTTGGAATTCCCATTCTTCACAAAGTTATCCATAATTTTTATGATCCACACTATTGGATGCCTTTGCATAGTCAATGAAACATAGGTAAACATCTTTCTAATATTCTATGCTTTCTGTTAAGTTCCATCTGAAATCAGCAATGATATCCTTTGTTCCATGTCCTCTTTTGAATCCAGGTTACATCTCTGGAAGTTCCCAGTCAATATATTGGTCAGTCATTTTTGAATCATCTTCAGCAAAATTTTACTCACGTATTATATTAATGATATTATTTGGTAATTCCTGTGTTCTGTTGGATCACCTTTCTTTGGAAAGGGTACAACTATGGATCTCTTGGTTATCAGGTTAATCAGGTAGCTTTCTTCCAAATTTCTTGGCATAGAGAAGTAAATGCCTCCATTGCAGCATCCATTTGTTGAAACATCTCAATGGGTAATCTGTTAATTCCTGGAGCCTTGTTTTTCACCAATTTCTTCAGTACAGCTTTGACTTCTTCCTTCAATACCATTGGTTCTTGATCATATGCTGCATCTTGAAGTGATTGGACATTAACTAATTCTTTTTTGTACAGTGATTCTGTGTATTGCTTCCATCATCTTTTGATGTTTCCTGCATTTTTCTTAATTTTACCCATAAATTCTTTCAATACTACAATTTGAGGTTTGAATTTTTCTTCAGTTCTTCCAGGTTAAGAAATGCCAAGTATGTGCTTCTCTTTTCGGTTTCTAATTCCAGATCTTTGCACATTTCATTATAATGCTTTACTTTGTCTTCTCAAGCTGTCCTTTGAAACCTTCTGTTCAGCTTCTTTATTTCAACATTTCTTTTCTTTGCTTTAGTAACTCCCATTCAAGACCAAGTTTCAGAGTTTCTTGGGACAACCATTTTGGTCTCTTCTTTATTTCCTGTCATTTTAATGACCTTTTGCTTTCTTCATATACAATGTTCTTGCTGTATCTCACAATTCATCTGGTTTTCTGTCCTTGGTATTCAATGCATCAAATCTGTTCTTGAGATGGTCTCTAAATTCAAGTGGAATATACTCAGTCATATTTGAGTATATGGTTCTTGTGAACTTGTTTTGGAGTTCTAAATTTTTATAACAGCCAAACTGAGGTATATATTTGTCACAAATATAATTTTCAAATCATCATCATATTAGGTTCCATGTAAGTCATTTAACCTCTCTAAACCTAAAACTTCTCATCTGTCATATGAGAATAGTAGATTTTTCGAGCATTTAGTGAGTTAACATCTGTGAAATACTTAGCACATATATGCATTCCATAAACTTGAACAGTTGTCTCCAGTCAGGTGTCTAGGAAAACAGACTCTGAGATGAAGACTAGCATGCAGGAGATGGCTTGGTAATGTTCTCATAAACAGTATTAATATGTAAATGAGGAAGATATCACTGGGTGGAGGAATGTCAAATCATCCAAAGTTGTGGCAACAGAGATCAGTCACATGCGGATCTCCGGTACTGGGTTGGCTATTCAGAGTTGTCCTGAATGAAATAAGGGAATCAAACCTTATTCACCACACCATCACATAGGTATATTTCAGGGAAATAATTCTCTTCATCAGGAGATGGTTCAGAAAGAGCATTAGCTGAGAATGTTTAGTTGTCAACTCTCCCAGCAGCTTCGGGGATGAGTGTGTCTCAGTCCTAAAGGAGAGCTCTGGTTAGCATGTCACAGACTTTACCGTAGTCATCCACATGTGGCACTTGCATACATTTATTTCACACTGAAAGTTCATCCCATTTGAGATTAGTACCTCCAGGATGCTGGTTGGTTTCTTTTCCTTGAGAAATACATGAGAAGAAGGTTTGTGGGATGAACTATAGTACTAGCTGCTGCAGCTGGTCTCAAGATCACAAATGATGCTCTTTACTTTAGTCCTCCACTTTACATTCTAGATTCCCTTCACCATCCGCTCAAACATATCTTGGTCTAGGTGGCTACCTGGTGGCATGACTCAGAGCTTCATCCCTGAGTGGTCTAATACTCTGATCTCTATGTTCTTCTCAGGCCACAGCTATTATACTTGTCCTTTGACCAAAACTGGACAAGGAAGTATTGAGAAACACCTATGGCCACTGAGTGCTACATGTATTCTACTGGCCTCTTGCTCTGTTTCCTCTTGATGATCAGAATCCCAGCCCTGTCAAAATGATGACTCCTTTCCTTGCATGCTCATCTCAGCATGGACAGCTTGAGAAGACTGGGTAGAAGCTGTAGTTTAAAGGTTAATGGCAGTATTACTCTCTTCTGTAATCATGAATTTTAGAACCATAGAGCCTAAAGTTATGGAAATTGGAAGCACAAATACCCTATGGGAATCAGAACCTAGAGATATATTGAGATCAAAGTTGGGAAGTACAAATTCCCCAAATAGGTACTTGGGAGTGTTGATGAGTGAGGTCATTTATATTTGCACCATCTTAGTCTTATAATGCTGCTGTAGCAGAAATACTGAAAGTAGTTGGCTTAAGGAAGAGAAATTGATTTTCTCTGAGTTCTGGTGGCTAAAATTGCAAATTAAGTTCTCAGTCATGTCCATTCCTTCCTGTTGGTAGCTGTGCATGTTCCTAGGTTCTTTGTTGATCATCTTCTTTTAATATCTATCTTCCTCTGTGTGCCTTTGCCTGTGTGTCTATGTTCTTTAAATAAGGCAGAAGTGATTAGGTTTCAGATCCAATCTACAGTGGTCTGACCTCAATTTATTAATTTATTACAATCCATTAGAGACATTGTGGAAGATGGTTACGTTACATTAGATTAGATTACATCCATAGGTATAGTGGTTAAGATTTCAACATATATTCTGGGGAACACAATTCAATCCATAACATCCACCCTGTGGTTACCAGATCAGGTATGGGACAAAGTGCAAGCACGCATAATAGTTAGCAATTTAGTGTATAGGAGGTGTCCTGGAGGGTTGTGTCTCATCCCTGCAAGATTATCCTGAGTTAGTCCTTTAGATGTGTCTTCAAATGACCCTATTTTGCTTGTCAGGCCAGATGTTTCCAGGTGATATGTTAGACTCACTGTGTCTCATTATGATGTACCCACTACATTGCCTGCTTTTGTATACAGTGTGTCTCTTGGTGCTTGGAGATACCAGATAGAAACCCATGTCAGTGTATGAAACACTTAGTAAACAGTTGAATAACAATAGTGCTAAGCAAGGCCATATGAGCTTCCAGTATTCATCCACCTCAGATATGATGATGAATCTGGCTTTAGTTTCTGGCCATTCCCTGTCAATATACTGCTACAACCATTTTTTAATTATCATTAGGAAAATTTTATTTGTGTGTAATATTAATGATACGGTTTGATAATTTCCACATTCCCTTGAATCACCTTTCTTTGGAATGGGCACAAATATGGCTGTCTTCCAGTCTGTTGTCCTGGTAGCTGTCTTCCAAATTTCTTGGCAAAAGTGAGTAATCTTCTCCAGTGCTACATTCATTTGTTGAAACATTTCAGTGGGTGTTCCGTCAATTCCTGGAGCATTGTCTCTCGCCAATTCCTTCAGTGAGCTTCGACTTCTTCCTTCAATACCATCAGTTCTTGATCATATACTACCTCCTGAAACAGTTGAAATTCAACCAATTCTTTTTGGTACAGTGGCTCTGTGTATTTCTTCCATCTTTTACTGCTTCCTGCATTGTTTAGTATTTTCTTCATAGAATCCTTTAATATTGCAATTTGAGGCTTGAATATTTTTCTTCTGTTCTTTCAGTCAGCTTGAGAAATGCCAAACATGTTCTTTGCTCTTTGGTTTTCTAATTCTAGGTCTTTGCACATTTCATGGTAATACTTTAATTTGTCTCCTCAAGCTGCTCTTTGAAATCTTCTGTTCAGCTCTTTTATTTAATCATTTCTTCCATTTGCTTTAGCTCTCCATTCAAAAGAAAGTTTCAGAGTCTCTTCTGACATAATTTTGGCCGTTTCTGCCTTTTTAATGACCTTTTCCTTTCTTCTTGCATAATTTTCTTAGTGCCATCCTACAACTTGTCTGGTCTTTGATCATTGGTGTTCAATGCATAAAATCTATTCTTCAGACTGTTGAACCATTAGCAAGACAAAAGTGAGCTTCTCAAGAAGAAAGCTAACTGTCTTAATTATGATATACATGGAGATTTTGTGAACTATGTCTCCTCCATATTCAATGAAGCTTATTTAGGATGAATGTGTCAGGACATCACCCCTTGTTAATAGTAATTGTTATAGTCAATTCGTGGCTACCCTTCTTTGTTGGAGTCATACAAATAAATTAATGTAGAAGGATAATATTTAGTTTTTTAGAGACAGTCTACAGAAATGTGCCAATGATGGGATTGCATTCTCAGAGGTGGCCTTGCCTATAAATCAGGAGATGCTATAAATATCCAGTCATGTGTTGTTATTGCTGTCGAGTTGATTCCTACTTGTAGCAACCATATGTACAAGAGAAAGAAACACTTCCTCATCCTGTGCCATCCTCACAATCCTTCCTATGCTTGAGTCCATCATTGCCACCACTGTGCCAATTGATCTCTTTGCGGGTCTTACCCTCATTCAGTCATATAGATTGGGAGAAAAACAAAACTTGATAGTAGTTGTAGGGAATATGGTATTCTAATGGGCAAGAGAAAATATAATAAGTTCCTGTTAAGTTGACTTCTACTTACGCTGGTCCCTATGTGTCAGGGTAGAACTGTGTTCTGTATGTTTTTAATGGCTGATATTTTTGGAAGTAGATCAGCAGGATTTTCTTCCAAGGTGTCTGTGGGTGAACTTGAACCTGAAACCTTTGGTTAGCAGCCAAGCAAGTAACCATTTTTACCCTGCAGGACTCCAAGAAAGAGTAATCCCTCATTATTAAAATCTGACTCCTTTCTTGAAGCTAGTTAGAAAAAAAAATCTAATTTAGAAGAAATGTTATACTTGATTTGGGCTCCAAAAGCTTTGGCATTTGAATGATGTTCATATCTTCTTCCTTTGCTTTTTATATGGAGCACAATTTTGAGATTATAAAGTTTTCCAAGTGGATTGAAGCCATGTTTTTCCTCCCTGAAACTAGTTATTTGCTTAATAAAATCCATAGTTTTTCACATAGAGTGTTGAATAAAGCAAATCTTATCAAAGATGAATTTTGAGATGTCTTATCAAAGAGACCACAGATAGAGTGGCAAGGATCCAAGTAAGGGGAGGGCCCTAGGCCCCACTCCCAAGAGGCAGGAAG
>NW_006922488.1:295261-300427 GCF_000298275.1 Orycteropus afer afer | reverse complement strand
GGCCTGCTACTCTGTGCTACGCCTGTGTTTACCTTGCTCCCGAAGACCTGGTCCCTCTCGGTAGGGTAACAAGGGAACGTGTTCAGTTAAGGGAGACAAATATAGCTGTCAGTTTGTTGTACTCTGGTAGCTTGCATGTTGCTGTAAGGTTTGAGGCTATGCCACTGGTGTTTCAAATGCCAGCAGAGTTGCATAGGGTGAACAAGTTTCAACACAGCTTACAGACGGAGACAGACTAGGAAGAATGAAGAGGTCATCCACTTCTCAAAGAATTGGCCAAGAAAAATCTTATGAATAGCAGAGAAACACTGTCTGATACATTTCCACACAACTTTATAAATAGTCCAGAAACATTGCCCAATACAGTGCAGAAGGAAGATCTCTTTAGGTCAGAAATCTCTCAAAATATGACTGGGAAAGAGCTGCATCATCCAAGTAGAACTACCCTTACTGATATGGATAAAGTAAAGCTTTTGATACCTCCATTTGCTGACCTGGCATGACTCAAATTGAGAAAAAACAGCTGTAAACATCCACTAATAATAAGAACATGGAATGTATGAAGTATGAATCTAGGAAAATTGGAAGTTGTTAAAAATGAAATGGAATGCATAAAGATTGATACCCTAGGCATTAATGTGCTGAAATGGACAAGTTTTGGCCATTTTGAATCGGACAACTGTATGATCTACTATGCTGGGAATAACAATTTGAAGTGGAACGATGTGACATTCATCATCACAAAGAATGTTTCAAGATCTGTCCTGAAGTATATGCTGTCAGTGATAGGATAATATCCATATGCCTACAAGGAAGGCCAGTTAATACTACTATTATTCAAATTTATATAGCAACAGTCAAAGCAAAAGATAAGAAAATTGAAGATCTTTATCAGCTTCTGCAGTCTGAAATTGACCAAACATGCAATAAAGATATGTTAATTATCACTGGTGAATGGATTACAAGAGTTGGGAAAAAAAAGACTAACTGGTAATTGGAAAACATGGCCTTGGTGACAGAAATAATGCTGGAGATTGTATGATAGAATTGTGCAAGACCAAAGACTTATTCATTGCAAATTGCTTTTTTCAACAACAAAAACGGTGGCTATATATGTGGACTTTGCCTGATGGACTACAGGGGAATCAGACTGACTACATCTGTTGCAAGAGGCAATGGAAAACTTAATATCTTCAGCCAAAACAAAGCCAGGAGATGATTGTGGAATAGATTATCAACTGCTCATATGCAAGTTCAATTTGAAGTTGAAAACAGTTAAAACAAGTCCATGAGAGCCAAAATATGACCTGGAATATATCCCTCCTGAATTTAGAGATCATCTAAAGAATATATTTGATGCATTGAACACCAATGACCAAAAACCAGAATTGTGGGATGACATCAAGAACATCATCCATGAAGAAAGCAAGAAGTCATTAAAAAGATGGGAAAGGAAGAAAAGACCAAAATGGATATCAGAAGAGACTCTGAAAATTGCCCTTGAATGGTGAGTAGCTAAAGCAAATGGAAGGAATGACAAGATAATAGAGCTGAACAGAAGATTTCAAAGAGCAGCTTGAGCAGACAAAGCTAATCACTATAATGAAATATGCAAAGATCTGGAGTTAGAAAACCAAAAGGGAAAAACACACTCAGCATTTCTCAAGCTGAAAGAACTGAGGAAAAAAATTAAGCCTCAAGTTGCAATGTTGAAAGATTCTATGGGCAAAATACTGAATGATTCAGGAAATATCAAAAAGAGAGAGAAGGAATACACAGAGCCACTGTACGAAAAAGACCTGGTCAATCTTCTTCCATTTCAGGAAGTGGCATATGATCAAGAACCAATGGTATTGAAGGAAGAAATCGAAGCTTCACTGAAGGAATTGGTGAAGAACAAGGCTCCAGGAATTGATGGGATAGCCATTGAGATGTTTCAACAAATGAATGAGATGGCTCACTGGAGGCACTCACTTTTATGCCAAAAGATTTGGAAGACAGATACCTGTCCAACTGACTGGAAGAGATCCATATTTGTACCTATTCCAAAGAAAGGTGATCCCACAGGATGTGGAAATTATCAAACAATACCATTATTATTGCATGCAATTAAAGTCTTACTGAAGATAATTCAAAAATGTTTACAGCAGTATATTGACAGAGAACTTCCAGAAATGCAAACTGGTTCCAGGAGAGGAGGTGGAACGAGGCATATCATTGCTGATGTCAGATGGATCTTGGCTCAAAGCAAAGAATGTCAGAAAGATGTTTACTTGTGTTTTATTGACTATGAAAAAATATTCAGTTGTGTGGATCATAACAAATTATGGGTAACATTGAGAATAATGGGAATTCCAGAACACTTCATTGTACTCCTGAGGAACCTTTAAACAGACCAGGAGGCTGTTGTTCAAACAGAACAAGGGAACACTTCATGGTTTAAAATCAAGAAGGGAGTGCATCAGGGTTGTATCCTTTCATCATACCTGTTCAATCTTTGCTGAGCAGATAATCCAAGAAGCTGGACTATATGAAGAGGAATATGGAATCAAGATTGGAGGACGAATCAGTAACAATCTGTGACATACTGACGATGTATCTTTCCTTGCTGAAAGTGAAGATGACTTGAAGCTCTCACTGATGAAGGTAGAAGAGTACAGTCTGCAATATGGATTACATCCCAATATAAAGAAAATAAAAATTCTCACAACTGAACCTATAAACAGCATCATAATAAATGGAGAAAAGATTGAAGTTGTCAGAGACTTCACATTGCTTGGTTCTACAATAGATGCTAATGGAAGCAGAAGTCAGGATCTTAGATGATGTTATAGCACTGGGCAAACTGGCTGCAAAAACATCTTTCAAGTGCTGAGGAGCAAAGATGTCTCCTTGAAGACTAAGGTGCACCTATCCCAAGCCAAGGTATTTTCAATCACCTCCTAAACATGTGGGAACTGGACAATGGATAAGGAAGACCAAAGAAGAGTTGATGTTTTTTAGCTGTGATGCTGGCAAAGAATGCTGAAAGTACCATGGACTACTAAAAGATCTAACAAATCTATCCTGGAGGAAGTGCAGCCAGAATGCTCCTTGGAAGCAAGAATGACCAGACTTCATCTTACCTACTTTGGTCATGTTGTCAGAAGGAACCATTCTCTGGAAAAGGATGTCATGCTTGGTAAGGTGGAGGGTCAATGAAAGAGGGGAAGGCCCTCAATGAGATGGATTGACACAGTGACTGCCATGATGGGCTCAAGTATAGCAAGGACTGTGGAGCTGGTGCGGGACCAGTTGGTGTTTTGTTCTGCTGTGCATGGGGTCATTATGAATTGGAGACAACTTGATGGCCCCTAACAACAACAACATCGGTTGGCTTATGTTTTGGCCAGCAATGTGGTGCTGTGGGTCTAGATTAACTATAGGGTTCTTCAACAAGCATGATTATAGTTGAGAAAGCATAGCTTTTAGACTTAGTAGGGCTCAAATTCTAGTATTTTCACTTATTGGATATGTTGTCTTTGAGCAAGTTGTTTCAATTTTGTCTTCAATTAATTGAAAATGATAAAATGTGTTTCCTGGGATTGTAGAAATGAGATATAAGAAGGTACATCTAAAGTGACTATCAGAATGTCTATCTAGTTTATCATAAGTTCTCAGTAAATTGTGGGTAGGATGACTTGGTAGAATTGAGAAAACAGTTCGTCCATAGGAGACATAAAGAAGCTCTTTGGGTGGAGAAGAGACTTGTGGTTCTACTGGTCATTTGCAAATCGATTCCTGTTCCTCATTGCTTAGCCACATTTGTTTCTTTTTCTCTTGCCTACAATATGCACTTAATTCATCTAGCCATCCGCCTAGTCATCAAACATAAATATATGAACAACAATGTTTCTTGTCCAAACAGAATTAATAGAGGAGTTCAGTTTTGGACACACAAAAGTAATCAAATGTCACCTGTAGATATCTATGGAGCAGAGTGGGAGAACCAAAGAAAAGGATGGTCAGATTAGAGGCAAGGTAATAGAACTACTTGCCATTCCAAAATATGCCATGGTCTCCCATGTTCCCTAACCTCCTCCGCCTTTACCTACTCTGTTTCCTTTACCTAGAATGGGTCTTTTTCCTTGTTTATGCATCTAAGCAGTATTCATCCTTCATGCCTCTGTTCAAAAATTGTCTCTGGGAAACTTTCTGAAAGCACTAGACATTTGATGTTCCTCTTGTTTGTTTTCTTAATGTTTCCTGCTTATCTTTAGGGTAGTATCTACAATTGTTTACATTGTTTTTCTCCCTAACACTCTTAGCACCAAGAGAGCAGGATCTGTGTCTTATTTGTCTTCATTTGTCCCATACATCCACCAGAGTGACTGATGCAGAGTTGGTGCTCAATAAATATTGAATGGGTAACTTACTCAAAGTCAAATGGTCAGTTTACTTTGTCACTAGAAGAATAAGCTTTTGTCTAACATGGTTCTTTTTGAAGGACCTCAGAAATCATGTTTTCAAATATTAACATGATTATTTGGAGACAGACTCTTTCTTTCTTTCTCCAATTCCCATGCTGGGCTGACATGTTGTTGTTGTTGTGTGCCATCGAGTCGGACCCGACTCATAGCGACCCCTCCTTGGGTTTCTGAGGCAGTATCACTACGGAAGTAGATTGCCCCATCTTCCTTCCCTTATTATTAATGTTCCAATTCAAGCATTACAATTTTCATCCTTATTGTGAGTTTAATATTTCTTTTATATTTTCTAATTACAAATGATGCAGTATAAAATAATTGTAACAAGGAAGATAATTCAGTGCAAAATTATGTAAAGGCCAAATTAAGCATCTCTCATCACACTTCTTCCTATTCCCCTGAGTAAGGTAGTGGGAAAATTTGGGAGAATATCCTCCTATCCTTCTTCCTTGCACAAACAAATATAAATATATAGCAAATGGATGGTAATAGACATTCATAGAGGGATTTTTGTGTGTATTTTTAATTAAATAGAATCATGTTTTGCAATATGATTTTTTCCCTCTTAACAATACATAATGGCCTTTAAAATCAAGAAGGGAGTGTGTCAGGGTTGTATCCTTTTCCCACACTTATTCAATCTATATGCTGAGCAAATAATCTGAGAAGCTGGACTATATGAAGAAAAACGTGGCATCAG
>NW_006922488.1:291091-295161 GCF_000298275.1 Orycteropus afer afer | reverse complement strand
TTCAAACAGAACAAGGGGACACTATATGGTTTAAAATCAAGAAGGGAGTGCATCAGGGTTGTATTCTATCTCCACACTATCTATATGCAATCTATATGCTGAGCAAATAATCTGAGAAGCTGGACTATATGAAGAAAAACGTGGCATCAGGATTG
This sequence comes from Orycteropus afer afer, assembly GCF_000298275.1. Lineage (NCBI taxonomy): Eukaryota > Metazoa > Chordata > Mammalia > Tubulidentata > Orycteropodidae > Orycteropus > Orycteropus afer. Next base: position 295,006 of record NW_006922488.1, on the reverse strand, counting down.
GAGGAAGAATCATTAACAACTTGAGATATGCAGATGACACAACTTTGCTGGCTGAAAGTGAGGATGACTTGAGGCACTTACTGATGAAGGTTGAATACAGTCTGCAGTATGGATTATATCTCAATATAAAGAAAACAAAAATCCTCACAACTAGACCAATGAGCAGCGTTATAATAAATGGAGAGAAGATTGAGGTTGTCAAAGAATTCACGTTGCTTGGTTCTACAATTGACACCAATGGAAGCAGCAGTCAGGACGTTAGACGATGTGTAGCATTGGGAAGGTCAACCGCTAAGGAACTGTTTCAAGTGCTGAGGAGCAAGGATGTCTCTTTGAGGACTAAAGTGCACCTGACACAAGCCATGGTATTTCCAATCACCTCATATGCATGTGAAAGCTGGACAATGAATAGGAAGACTGAAGAAGACTTGATGCTTTTGAGTTGTGGTGCTGGTGAAAATGCTGAAAGTACCATGAACTGCTAAGAGAAATAACAGATCTGTCCTGGAGGAAGTGCACTAGAAATGCTCCTTGGAAGCAAGAATGGCCAGACTTTGTCTCACCTATTTTGGTCATGTTGTCAGAAGGGACCATTCCTTGGAGAAGGATGTCATGATTGGTAGGGTGGAGGGTCGACGAAAGAGGGGGAGGTCTTCACCAAGTTGGACTGACACAATGGCTGCAATGATGGGCTCAAGTATAGCAGGGATCATGGAGCTGGCACAGGATCAGTCAGTGTTTCATTCTGCTGTGCATGGGGTCGCTATGAGTCGGAAATGACTCGATGGCACCTAACAACAACAACAACAACAACACCAATGAATATAGATGTAAATCTATTTTTAAATTCTAATTCTGCTATACATGAAGACTTATACACACACACACACATATGTACACACACGAAAGGGTTTTTTCTTATTTGCTTTTCAAGTATGTTATTGACTTACATTTGGATAATAGTTACCATAATCACAATAACAGAGTAATCCATGTCATAGACCCTTCAGGGCTTGTTCACTTTCTATCTCTGACCTAGTAAACACGGGTGGACAGGAGTATTTCCTGGCTCAAAGTCTTTGCCCTTGAGCTCCACTTCAGTTGTGCTATGTCAAGCTACTTTTTCTGAGTTTTGAGAGTCTGAAGTATTTTCTTCAAAGCAACTTCCTTCAAGTGGTCCCTAGTAACCATAGACAGTATTACCACTTATGCTTAATTCCCCACCTGCCAAATTTCTAATTGTATGTGCAAGGTTATTTTTAAAAATGTTTCTGAGTCCTTGATTGAAGGTATTTAAAGAACTTTCCAGGGACCATGTTAGCTCAGGGCAAAATAAACCTTCAGAGTCTTTCTTTCTAAGTTCTGCATTCACATCTAGTCTAGGTCAAGAATGAGTGACAGTAACAACTTTAGCACCCCTGGGGAGAGGGACTAATTCCATTTCTGGACCTACTGAATGTGATCTTGTCTCTTGAGACTTTTAAGAAGTCTTAGAGAGGCATACAGTTTTGACAGGGAGACTTCCTGGCCCAGTGGAATTGAGACTGTGTTTTAGAGTTAGAGTGATCTAGGGTTTTGTCCTGGCTCAGCTTCATACTGTGTGACCTGGGAGAGCACATTTCACCTCTATTTGACTTAGTTTCCTTAGGTATAGAATTGGGATAGTAGCACGGGCCCTTCAGGGATTGCTGTGGATTAAATGAGGCAATGGATATATGGTACTTGTCACATGGTAGGTGCACAATAAACGCATATCTATATACATATGTGTGTGTTTAATAAACATATATATATTACATACAATGTATTGAACACTTTACAAATATTAAATCCTTTCTTATTCATAATAACCTATGAAAAGGGGAAATATTACGGACTCATTTTACAATGAGATAATTGAAGCACAGATCAGTTAAGTAATTTACCTGATGACACACAGCTAATAAGTTGTAGAATTGAGTTTTAAATTCAGGCAGTATGAATTATACCTCGACATAAAGAAATAAAAAATCCTCAAATCTGAGCCAATAAGCAATATCACAATAAATGGAGAAAAGATGGAAGTTGTCAAGGATTTCATTTTACTTAAATGCACAATCGAAGTCCATAGAAGCAGAAGTCAAGAAATCAAATATTACATTGGGCATATCTGCTGCAAAACACCCCTTTAAAGTGTTAAAAAGCAAAGATGTCACTTTGAGGAGTAAGGTGCGCCTGGCCCAAGCCATGGTATTTTCAATTGCCTCATATGCACATGAAAGGTGGACAATGAATAAGGAAGATAGTAGAATTAATGCATTTGAGTTACAGTATTAGTGAAGAATATTGATTATACTATAACCTGGCAGGGGAGCTCTGGTGGCACAGTGCCTAAAGCATTTGACTGCTAACCAGAAGGATGGCAGTTCAAATCCACTAGCCACTCCTAGGAAGGAAGGTTCGACAATCTACTTCTGTAGTAATGCCACCTCAGAAACCCAAGGAGGGGTTGCTATGAGTAGGATCCGACTGGATGGCAGTGAATTTGATTTTGGGTTATAGCCCGCCAGAAGAACAAACAAATATGTCTTGGATGAACTATGGCCAGAATGTTCCTTAGAAGCAAGGATAGCAAGACTTTTTCTCACATACTTTGGACATGGTATCAGGAGGACCAGTCCCTGGAGAAAGACATCATGCTTGGCAAAGTAGAGGGTCAGGGAAAAAGAAGAATACCCTCAATGAGATGGATTGACACAATGTATGCAACAATGGGTTCAAACATAGCAATCATTGTGAGGATGACCCAGGTCTGGGGAGTGTTGCATTCTTTGTACATAGAGTCTCTGTGAGTTGGAATGACTTGATGGCACCTAATAACAACACCCTTTATAAATCTCCCAGAATTGTGATTCAAATGTCATTTTGGCCACATGCAAATGCTTTTCTAAGCTCCATTCATACACCCTACATGCAGCAGGGGAGCACTATCTCTGCATGAAGGGGCCCTGATGGAGCAGTGGTTAACTGCTTGGCTAGTAAATGAAATGTCAGGAATTCAAACCCACCAGTTGCTCTGTGGAAGGAAAATATGGCAGTCTGCTTCAGTAAAGATTACTGCCATGGAAACCCTGTGGTGTAGTTCTTCCCTGCCTTTAGGGTCACTATGAGTCATAATTGATTCTGCAGCAATTTTTTTTTTTTAATTTATCTCTGAACCAAGCACTGTTCCAGTCTCTAGAGCTGTAAGAATGAAATAGATATTGCCCTTAACTTCATGGTATTATAATTGGACATGTATGTGTTATCAATAGATTCTGAAAAAGGTAGGCCTACAGTGGAGCTCTGGTAGCATAGGGCCTAAGGCATTTGACTGCTAACCAGAAGGTTGGAAGTTCAAACCCACCAGCCACTTCTTGGAAGGAAGATTGGGCAGTCTAGTTCCGTAGTGATACTGCCTCGGAAACCCAAGGAGGGGTCACCATGAGTCAGGTTCTACTTGATGGCAGTGAGTTTTACAATGTTATAATCATTTCCTGGCTTAGTAACTTTGGAATTTACCACATTTTAGAATACAAATTTCTGTTTGATAACTATAATAAACAATAAATTCCAAATTCCTTAGAATGTCCTTCAAGTCCCTTAAAAAAATCTAACCTACCTTTCCAGTCTCATCACTCACCATTCTGTTAAATGCCCTGACTATGCACAGTTCCATAAATACACTTTGTGAAGGGACACTTTTGTTCATTGGGAGTTTTGCTCATATTATTTCTTCTATTTGAGATAATCTGCTTCCCACCATCATCATATCCTAAGGTGTGTGTGTCGGGGGACTTCCTAGTAAGGACACATTGTTCTATATAATTATATCCCTACATGGGCGGGCTTGTGCTTACTCACTGATCTGCACTGAACACTTTCCCTTGTTACCCT
>NW_006922488.1:275716-288066 GCF_000298275.1 Orycteropus afer afer | reverse complement strand
ATGGGTTCAAGTATAGCAGGGATTGTGGGGCTGGCGCGGGATTGGGCAGTGTTTCGTTCTGCTGTGCATGGGGTCGCTATGAGTCGGAAACGACTCCACGGCACTTAACATAACAATAACAACAGATTGTGAATTCATTGAAAGCAGGAACCATGGAATATCACTGTGGCCTAGTGGTTAGCTAAGGGTATGGCTTGAATTTTGTGATCAATATGTAGGTGATCAATAAGAAGAAAAAGAAAAAGAGAAAAGGAGAGAATAAGAGAAGGAAGGAGCGAGAAAGGATGGAAAAGAAGAAAGAAGGTAGGAGAATTTCATGAAATGGAGTAATATTTCTAAGTCTTGTGTTCTTCTCCCAAAACTTCTTCCCACTTTCCACACAATCCACCCACACCTATCTCTGTCCCCATCTTTTATTCCTTTATAGAAGTTGAAACAAAAATAAAATCTACTCAGGAAGATTCAGACACAAACTCATGGAGTGAGGTTTTATACCAGAAAATGTTAAATAAATGACCCTGGCTATGGAAAAAGGGAAAGAAGAATCATCCAACAGATCTGAGAGGAAGAAATGAAAATATTTTAAAGTTAGTAGAACTGAGGATGAGGATGCGAGGATGATAAAGCACCTTTCTTTGAGAGTCCATACCTGGGAGGTGCAGCCAGATTGATGGATTTCTAAATTGGCCCTCTTTCTTACACCCAAGGAGTACTACCATCTGCTCAGAATCAGCCTGTTGCCCAGTGAGCATCAGTGTGTACACAGAGTAGGCAGGCCTGAAGATGCTGCACCAGCTTCCTCCTACCTAGAGCAAGCTGGACATATGCAATCTACAGAGCTTGTATGGGGGACATTGACACTTGTGATATGACAGTAATTTTAAACCATCCATCCTGGGTTGAAGTAAAAACACTTCTTAAAAGGAGCACAATTACTGGGACTTCCTGGATATTCACCAGGTCCACGTTAGATTTTATCATCGAGGGACTTTAGGATCATCAGAACAGGCCTCAGGAAGTAGATTTGGAACCCTAAATGTTATTATTATTATTATTATTATTATTATTATTCACCATAACCTACAATAGATGCTGCTTTGGGATAACTTACTCTAAACACGTTTTTATTCAATTATGAGAAAACTCCATAAAAAATGACTCAACTGCATTAGCATCTCCTAATTAATGTTTTGCAAAATACTGTTTCTGAAGATGTAATTAGCTGTGCCATGATTCACAGGTTCTGCATGTATTAGGGCCCGATCAGAGAAACAGTACTAATAGTTGATACATAGTATAAATCATTACTGAGCTGAAATGGGCTGGTTTTGGCTATTTTGAATCAGACAATCACATGGTCCTCTATACTGGGAATGACAAATTGAAGAGGAATGGTGTTGCTTCATTGACATGAAGAATGTTTCAAGATCTATCCTGAAGTACAATACTGTCAGTGATGGGATAATACCCATATGTCGACAAAGAAGACAAATTATTACTATTATTAGTCATATTTATTCACCAAACATTAAAGCCAAAGATGAAGAAATTGAAGATTTTTACCAATTTCTGCAGTCTGAAATTGAGCAAACACGCAATCAAGATGTATTGATAATTATTGGTGATTGGAACATAGGGTTGGAAACAAAGAATCATCAGTAGTTGGAAAATACGGCCTTGGTGATAGAAATGATGCTGCAGATTGTATGAATAAGATGAATGACTTATTCATTGCAAATATATATATTTTTTCAGTATCATAAATGGTGGCTATACACAGGGATGTCACCAGATGGAATACACAGGAATCACATTAACTGCATCTGTGGAAAGAGGTGATGGAGAAGCTCAATATCTTTAGCCAAAACAAGGCCAGGAGCTGACTGTGGAACAGACCATCAGTTGCTCCTATGCAAGTTCTAGTTGAAGCTGAAGAAAATTAAAACAAGTCAATGGGAGCCAAAATATGACCTTGCTTATATCCCACCTAAATTTAGAGACCATCTGAAGAATAGATTTGATGCATTGACCACCAACCACCACTGGTTTCTCAGTTTGTCATACTGTGGTGGCTTGTGTGTTGCTGTGAGGCTGGAGGCTATGCCACTGGTATTTCCATGGTTATCCATGGTGGACAGGTTTCAGCAGAACTTCCAGACTAAGATAGACAGGGAAGAGGCAAGGGTGTACCCACTTCTAAAAAATCAGCCAGTGAAAACCTTATAAAATATCAGTGAAACACTGACATATTACTGGAAAACTTTATGAATAGCCTTGAAACATTGTCTGATATAGTGCCTGAAGATGAGTCCCTCAAGTTGGAAGGCACTCAAAATACGACTCGGAAAGAGCTGCCTCCTCAAAGTAGAGTCTACCTTAATGACATAGATGGAGTAAAGCTTTTGGGACCTCCATTTGCTGATGTGGTACAACTCAAAATGGGAAGAAAGAGCTGCAAATATCATTAATAATTGGAACACAGACTATGAAGTATGAATCTAGGAAAATTGGAAGTTGTCAAAAATGAAATGGAACACATGAAAACCAATAACCTAGGCATTAGTGAGTTGAAATGGAGTGTTTTGGCCATTTTGAATCAGACAACCATATGATCTACTATGCTGGGAATGACAAATTGAAGACAAGTGCCATGACATTCATAGTCACAAAAAATGTTTCAAGATCTATCCTGAAGTACAATGCTGTCAGTGATAACATAATATCCATATACCTATAAGGATGCCCAGTTAATACTAGTATTAAAATTTATGCACCAATCGCCAAAGCCAAAGATGAAGAAATAGCAGATTTTTACCAACTTCTGCTAAATAAAATTGAGCAAATATGCAATCAATATGTACTGATTATTACTGGTGTTTGGAATGCAAAAGTTCAAAACAAAGAAGGATTGGTAGTTGCAAAATATGGCCTTGATGATAGAAATGATGTCAGAGATCACAAGACAATTTTGCAAGACCAATGACTTGATTGGAAATCCTTTTTTCAACAATATATACAGTGGCTATACACATAGACCTCGCCAGATGGAACACATGGAATCACATCGACTACACCTGTGGAAAGAAGCAATGGAGACGCTCAATATCTTCGGCCAATAAAAGGCCAGGAGCTGACTGTGGAACCGACCACCAACTGCTCATATGCAAGGTGAAGGTGAAGGCAGTTAAAACATGTCCATGAGAGCCAAAATAGGACCTTGAAAATATCCCACTTGAATTTAGAGACCATCTTAAGAATAGATTTGATGCAATGAACACCAATGACCAAAAACCAGAGGAACTGAAGGATGATATCAAGAACATCATCCATGAAGAAAGCAAAAGGTCATAAAAAGACAGGAAAGGAAGAAAAGACCAAAATGGATCTCAAAAGAGACTCTGAAACTTGCTCTTGAATGGAGAGTAGCTAAAGCAAATGGAAGAAATGACAAGATAAAAGAGCTGAACAGAAGATTCCAAAGAGCAGCTCGAGGAGACAAAGTCAATTATTATAACGAACTGTGCAAAAACCTGGAGTTAGAAAAACAAAGAGAAAATCACATCACACTCAGCATTTCTGAAGCTGAAAGAACTGGAAAAAAAAAAAAAAAATCAAGCCCTGAATTGCAATATTGAAAGATTCCTTGGACAATTTGTTGAATGATGCAGGAAACATCAAAGGAAGATGGATGGAATACACAGAATCACTATACCAAACATAATTGGTTGATGTTCATCCATCTCAGGAGGTGGCATATGATCAAGAACCAATGGTACTGAAGGAAGAAGTCGAAGCTGCACTAATGGCATTGGTGAGAAACTATCAGAGAATAAACTCTCATTTGTCCAAGCTATCCCATTTCTGGTATTTCTGTTAGAATAACAGTAGTAACCAAAACAGTTACATATGTTATATAATATAGTCAACATTCTTTGATTATTTGCTCAGTGTAAAGGTTGAATAAGTATGGTTAAAAGAGTCAGCCATGGTGCACACCTTTTCTAATGTTGAGTAATTCAGTATCCCCTTGTTTTGTTCCAATGACTGCCTCTTGGTCTATGTACAGGTTCCACATGAATACAATTAAGTGTTCAGGAATTCCCATTCTCTATAATATTATCTGGGAGCTCTGGTAGTGTAGTGCCTAAGGCATTTGACTGCTAACCAGAAGGCAAGCAGTTCAAACCCACCAGCCACTCCTCCGAAGGAAGACTGGGCAATCCACTTCCGTAGTGATACTGCCTCGGAAACCTAAGGAGGGGTTGCTATGAGTCAGGTCCGACTCCACAGCAATGGTTGCCTTGCCTTTATAATATTATCCATAATTTGTTTTGTCTGCACAGTCTAATATATTCACATAATCAATAAAACAGAGATAAACATCTTTCTGCTATTAAGTGCTGTCAACCAAAATCCATTAGACATCAGCAATGATATCCCTCATTCTACTCCTTTTCTGAATCCAGCTTGAATTTCAGATATTCTTTGTTGATGTACTGCTGCAACCATTTTTTTAACTATCTTCATCAAAAATTTTTATACATATGGTATCAAAGATATTCAGTAGTTTCCACCTTTTGCTGGAACACTTTTGTATGGAATGGTTGTCATATGGATCCCTTGCATTCAGTTGGCCTGGTAACTGGCTTCCAAGTTTCTTGATATGGATAAATGAGTTTTTTCAGAGTTTTATCCATTGGTTGAAACATGTCAATTAGTATCACAATTAGAGAAAAACATTTAATGATTTATGTGTAGCCTAGACTTCTTACTTCAGTACCATTGGTTCTTCTTTTTTTTTTTTTTCTTTTTTTATTTTATTGTGCTTTGGGTGCAAATTTACAGAGCAAATTTGTTTTACATTCAACAGTTTGTGTACATTTGATTTCACACCCCGATCACCATCCTCAGCCAGAAAAAATTCTCCTCCTTTCCCATCCCCATGACTACCCCTCCTTATGTCCTTCTTAACTATGCATTCCTGTCTTTCCAGCTTTCACTTTATGTGAATACTGCCCCTCTGGTAAAGGTTTCACATGAATACAATGAAGTGTTCAGGAATTCCTATTCTCTACAATATTATCCATAATTTGTATTGTATTGTGCTTGTATCATGGCTGATTGCTCTAAGAGGCGCATCTCCCTAGAATAGGTAAGTGCATTACCCGGAGGTAGGGGTTCTGCATGTAGATCTTCCTACTGTTGAGCTGAGAGCCAATCCACAGGAATGAGTCCATTTCCAGGCCTGAAGGATAACCTGGGGCCATTGTCTTTGGGGTTCCACCAGACTCCATCAGACTAATGATTCTGACCATTTTTGTCTTTTTAAATTTTGTTCCACATTCTTCCTCCCACTCCACCCAGGATCTCCAGTTTTGATCCCTTTTTTTTGGCATTGGTAGATGGGCACCATCTAGTTCTAGTCTTGGGGTCATGAAGACTAAGGTCCTCACAGTCCATCTTATCCTTGAACTGTTTCCAGATGCTTTTGATTTTCTTCACTCTTCTTTAATTCAGATTAGAGGAGATCAATAGTTGAATCTTAGGTGGCTGCTCAAAAACTTTTAAGACCCCAGTCTCTATTCATCAAATAGATTGTGGAACAAGATTTTTATGTACCCTGTTGTGCCAACTGAGCATCATGTCCCTCGGGACTATGGTCCCAAGTCAGCAGGCACAGTGATTCTCTCTCTCAAGGTGTTTGATTGTCTCTGAGAAGTTACTCTAACTCTGTCTTCTGTTGCTTTTGTAATGTGTGTGGCTAATTTTGTAGCACAACTGCGTATGTAAGATTATCTTCAGCCAAATTTATCTTTTTCTAGGGTATATTCCCATTTGCCAACTCCCATCTGATCTTTTTACCTGTCTATGCATTTATGCATAGCCTAGTGTTTAGTGTTAGTGGTAATATAGTACTATGCATGTACTAGTATTTTCCTCTGTTGTCTGTATCTAACGTGCATGTTTCAGTGTCCTTTCTTTTCCCAATGTCATCACTCTTTGCATACTGTCCCTCCCCTCACCCAAATCAACATGTGGCCCTCAGCTAATCTGAAATCCACCCCCATCCACTTCTCTCCCATTCTCAGTAACTAACAAAGTGAGTTTCCTTCCCTAGGTAAATCTTTTCTTGACTTTTTACAATAACAGTTTCATACACTATGTGTCCTGTGATTGATTTATTTCACTCAGTGTAATGTACTCTAAATTCATCCATGTTGTGAGATGATTAGGGCATTCTTCATTATTCTTTAATGTTGCATAGTATTCCATTGTGTGAATGAACCATAGTTTGGTTATCCATTCATCTGTTGATGGGCGTTTAGGTTGTTTCCATCTCTTTCCTATAGTGAATTGTGCTGTGATGAACACGGGTGTGCATATGTACTTATATTAATTTTCTTCAACTTCAACTTGAACTTGCATATGAGCAATTCATGTTTTGCTCCATAGTTGGCCCTTGGCCTTGTTCTGACAGATGATATTGAGCTTCTCCATGGTCTTTTTCAAAGAGCTCTGGTGGTGTAGTGGTTAAGGCATTTGGCTGTTAATCAGGTTAGCATTTTGAACTCAGCAGCTATTCCACAGGAGTAAGGTGAGGCTATCTACTTCCATAAAAAATTACAGCTTTGTCTCTTTCAATAGAGGTAGACAATTTGATTCCTATGTATTATTCTTTTTATTGACTTCCTCATGTATAGATACCATTTTTGTTGTTGAGAAGAGGTATTTGCAATTAATAAATTGTTGGTCTTGCAAAATTCTATCATGGCATTTCCATTGTGGTTTCTATCACCATGACCATATTCTCTGGCTACTGAACCTTCTTTACTTCTGACTTTCACATTACAAGCACCAGTAATTATCAGTGCATCATGATTGCTAGTTTGATCAATTTCAAACTGCTGAGGTTGGTAAATTTTATGTCAACTTATAAACTTTGTAAGTTTTTACCAACTAACAAAGGATAACAGAAAATAAATCTGAGAAACCTCTCAGCTGTGTTCTCCTTATCACCTTTCCATATTTATTTTAAATCTCTCATGTTGTGAATAGGCCCAGTGCTCCTTGTCCTTGGTGGAGATGAAGGGGAACTTAGTGTCACCTTCCCTTGTACCATAAACATTAGTGTGTTTGATGATCTTCTTTGAATTATCCTCATATATCTCCAGAAGAAAAAAACTCTGATTTTTAAAGTTTTTTTTCCCCCCCACCTCAAAGCTCATTTTCTAAGCATTTAATCATCTGGGCACTGACCTGGACTGCCTTCCACTTCATCTTCCTTGATGGCCAATGCTGTGCCTGGAAAAGAAGCAGCTTGGACTAGATGGTCTCTAAGGGAACAAATTCTAACCAAATAATTTTTGGGGCTGATAAAGGCTAGAACTCTGTGCATAGAAAATTCTTCATGTCTACTCTTTGGAAAATGTTTAAGTTCTAATAAATTACAAAGAAATTGCTGAATTACTAAATTTCAGTTTAATTGATTTGAAATAATTAGAATTCAATGGAATATACTTAACACTGAAATTATCACAAACTGTTGACTTTTTTGATAAACCAAAGTGATTTAACTTTAAGGTAAAAGGAAAACCAAGAGATGTTGAGTGCCTTTCACATTTTAGAATAACCTTGATAATTAGGCAAGAGGACATTGATGGTTCAGTAATAGAGTTCTTGCCTTCTATGCAGTGAGTAGACTCAGGTTAGTTTCCTGGCCGATGCAACTCATGTGCAGCTGATATAGGACAAGGGGTCCTGTCTGATGCTTGAATGAGCCAATCTACATGGTATCACAGTATGGGTGAAAGAAAGGCATTTATTATTGTGTAGCACATCAAAGAGCTAGGGAAACATGCCCAAATCTGACTCCCCAAAAAAAAGCTTGAATAACAATTTATAGCATTCAAAAATAAGGAAATTATACACGTTCAATAGTTTTCTGGGAAATTTAATGCATATGCAAAGCAAGGGGAGGACTTCTTTTGGACAGGAACTAGCCTTTGGACTCTTCACTTCTGATTCCAAAAAAACCAAACTCACTATCGAGTCGAATCTGACTCATAGTGATCCCTCCTTGAGTTTCTGAGGTAATATCACTACGGAAATAGACTGCCCAATCTTCTTTCCAAGGAGTGGCTGGTGGTTTGAACAGCTAGCCTTCTGGTTAGCAGTCAAATGCCTTAGGCACTATGCCACCAGAGCTCCTTCACTTCTGAGTATCTTCTCTAACCTTTAGGTTTCTGCACTCTGTTTCTTTCTGGTCTCCTGACAGCACCTATATTCTGGGCGGGTCATCCAAGGGATACAACTCTTCTTTACTGCCCATGCTTGGGTGTCAAAACTGGCTAAAACTAGTTCTTGTCTTTTCCTTAGCCTCATGTCTTCATGCATCATACAGTTAAGTACAAGCTAACACCATGGTTAAGCACAAGCTGACACAGTGGTTAAGCAAAGAGAGAGAGGGTTTAGAAATTCAGGCTTCATGGTTCCATAGCCACTACTTATCTGTCAGTGGATGCTTGCATGTTGCTGTGATGCTGAGCAGTTTTTAGCAGTTTCTGGACTGAGAAGGACTAGGAATAAAGGCCAATCTGCCCATGGATCAATGGTCCAATCTGTGACTGTTCACGGAGAAAACACAGGACCAGGCAGCATTTTCTTCTGTTATACATGGGTCTCCATGAGTCAGAGGCCCACTCGATAGTAGGTAACAACAACAGCAATAACAACAACAAAAAATAGGTATCTAGCCTGTCTCATTAATGATAGGCTAGAAGTTAGAGCCTTTATATAATTGCCAAGGTCACATTGCTGGTGATTGACAAAGTCAGGACTTGAACCTAGTCTGTCTAACTGTAGAATGAAAGCTCTTTGTCCAATGTCCTGAGGCCAAAATGAAAGGAACGAGAATTCTGGGTCATGTATAAAAATCATCCTCATCATTTATTGAGTACCTATCAAAGATTAGACTAGATACTTTTCCATAAAGTATTTTATAAAATTTAATCTGCTCTTTACTGTAAAGTGGGAGCTCTGGTGGCGTAGTTCCTAAGGCATTCGAGTGCTAACCAGAAGGCTGAAGGTTCAAACCCACCAGCCACTCCTTGGAAGGAAGGTTGGGCAATCTACTTCCACAGTGATACCGCCTCGGGAACCCAAGGAGGGATTGCTATGAGTCAGATTCAACTTGATGGCAGTGAGTTTTTCTTTTCTTTTTTTTTTTTTTACTGTAAAGTTGTTTCCTGAGAATTATTATTTCTGTTTCACAAAAAACAAAACTGAGTCCCAGTGGATTTAAATGACTCACCTATTTTTGAACAGTTGGGCAATCCTACTTCCGTAGTGATACTGCCTCGGAAACCCAAGGAGGGGTCGCTATGAGTCGGGGCCGACTCGACGGCACATAACAACAACAACAACATTTTTGAACATTGGTAAGGAACAGTTGGAATTGCCTCAAAGGCAATGGGTTAGTAAAGAGCAGAGTTGCTACCATGAATGTTGTTTACTGAACTTGATCACAGTGCTATCAACTGTGCTAATTGGGAAAGGCTGGTCCAGGGACAAAAATAGTGGTGTCACAATGTACCAACTGTGGGGAGCAGTCCAGGGCTTAATGAGAGCCGTAGTACCGAGTCAAGCATCACCTCTATTAATTTGAGTTTTGGGTGGCACAAAAAATTAAGCACTCAACGACTAACCAAAAAGTTGCTAGTGTGACCCACCCAGAGTCACCTCAGAAAAACCCTATGGAGCAGTTCTACTTTGCAGCACACGGGAACGCCAGGAGCCAGAATTGACTCCACAGGAACTGGTTTGGTTTTTGGTTTGGAAGCAATCGTACTCAAAGGTAACAAAAGCTAACATTCTTGTCTTACATCATTCCCATACACCAGCCCCTCTCTACCCAGGACTGGGACTTTAACTAATTAAGATTTGTTCATTTGTATAGTGGAGTAGTTCTCAAATTTCATTGTTCTTAAGAATCACCTTGGGAATCTGGTTCAAATGGGATTCCTGAATTCCATTCCCAGAAATCCTGACTCCATTGGTCTGGCGTGGTCCTGAGGAATCTTCATTTTAATGTTTCACAAGTGCCTAAGGCATTTGACTGCTAACTGGAAGGCTGGTGGTTCAAACCCACCCATCAATCCTTGGAAGGAAGATTGGGCAATCTACTTTTGTAGTGATTCTGCCTCAAAAACACAAGGAGGGGTTGCTGAGTCAATCAGACTCCACAGCAGTGAATTTGGTTTGGTTTTTGGTTATGCTTCTTGAAATCCTTGGTTAGTGGCCAAAATTCTGAGTCTGAATCATTGGTTCATTACTACTAGTTGTGTGATGGTGGGTAACTCATTCAATCTCTCTTAGCCTTAATTTTCCTATCTGTAAAATGGGAATAATGATGATATCTACCTCTCAGCTATATAAAGCATTTAGTGTGCTTCCGACATATAATAAAATGCTCAAGTAATATTAATCAGTATTATACTAAAGTCCTTGGATGGTGCAAATGATTAGTGCTTAACTACTTACCTAAAGATTGACAGTTCAAAGCCACTCAGCACACCACGGAGGGAAGGTGTGGTGATTTGCTTCTTTAGCAATCATAGTCAAGAAAACTCCCTGGAGTTCTACTCTGTAATTCATGGGGTACCCAAGAGTCAGAATAGATTAAAAAGGAATGGGTCTCTTTTTTCTCATTACTAGTATTGTACTAAAGAGAAGTTTATTTAGAGAAGAAGATACTGAGTCATTCTTCCTATCAGAGAATATTAATGTCTGTGTGACTATGGACTACCATTTCTACACAGTGAGGTGATGAGGGTAGAGATGGCAGAAGGGCATTAACTTGTTCCTGGAAAGACAAGTAATAGAATTTTTTTCCCCAAAGGGGTGTTTTTCTCATATATTCTGGCTTTTTTTTTTTTTTCACATTTACTTTTTTTTTCTATGCTAAAAAACCCAAAAACAAAACCCACTGCCACTGAGTTGATTCCAACTCATAGCAACCCCAATTGGGTTTCCAAGGAGGTAAATCTTACACAAATAGATTGCCTCATATTCCTTCTGTGAGAGGCTGGTGGCTTTGAACTACCAACCTTCTGGTTAGCAGTCAGGTGCCTTAGGCACTACACCACCAGAGCTCCTAATTTATCTTTGGGAGTCTTAACAGATATTTTGAAAATGAATTCCTTTTTATTTGATAATCACCAACTAGATACCTGGTTGATGGGCCCTGTAGGGGCTGCTTGGGAAATTTTCCTTTCCTCTGAGTTTTTAAGAGACATAAGGAAAGAAGAAAACCTAGACATTCAAGAACAATCTGTTTTTCTCTGCTAGAGACACCCCTCCCTTGGCCTGGAGTTATAGACACTGGTACCCAGCTGGTTTCCATTTAACCCTCTGGAGTCCAGGACTGGGGTCAGACTCCCAAGCACTGGATCTGCTAAAACCCTCCAGTGGACTCTAGCTTCTTCAGGCTTCCTTGTCCAGGCTCCTGCTCAGCTCTGCATCTCCTCTCCTGCCATTCTTGTCACCCCCTCTTTCATCCTGTCATATTTTCAGTTTTATTGTTAGAACCTTATTCTTTGTCTAAACAGATTTCCATCTCTTGTGACCTTTATATCTCCTTCAGATCTCACAGAATTGGTTGTTCTTTTCTATGAAGAATCTTGTTAGATATTACTTGCCCCTCCTAACACTATGACAACATTTCACAAAATATAGCATCATTTTTTACTTTTTGCATTTGTCTTCCCTACTAGATTGGTAGCACCTTTACTCAGAGACCATGTCTGTCTTGTTCCTTTTCTATTTGAATACCTTATTACAGACACAAAAGTAGGTGCTCATTAAATACTTGTTGAGTGAATAAACAAATGGTTGTCTAGTATCTGCTTGAGCACCTTCAGTGATGGGAAACTTATTACCTCCTGAGGCTGCCGGATCCATTTTTGGAAGGTTCTGCCTGTTTGAAAGCTCTTCTTAATTAATGAACTGAAAGCAGTGCTCCTGGAACTTTCCAGGAGGAGAAAATGCCACAGTCTTGGAGGCTGAGACAAAATCTCTGCTTCTGCCATCATATTACACTCTTGGGAACATGTTCTCTCTAGTTTCCAACTCAAAAGCAAGATGAAAACTGCTTTCTTAAGAAAGAGCTAATATGGAGACAGCATAGGCACTGAAACAAGGCGGGCTTGTGCTTACTCACTGATCTGCACTGAACACGTTTCCCTTGTTACCCTACCGAGAGGGATCAGGTCTTCGGGAGCAAGGTAAGCACAGGCGTAGCACAGAGTAGCAGGCCGGAAGAGCAGGAGGAAGGGGTGGAACCCAGGAAGCCA
>NW_006922488.1:261843-271386 GCF_000298275.1 Orycteropus afer afer | reverse complement strand
TGTGCATGGGGTCGCTATGAGTCGGAAACGACTCGACGGCACTTAACAACAACAACAACAATATGGAGACAAAACAAATGTTGAAAGGGTACAACTGATTGCTTGTTTAGGAGAGAGTGCATAACCATTTTCTTTTATGCACTCTAGAGAGGCAAAAGGAATGCCTCTGAAGAACAGTGATGAATACTTCAGTCCTTTGAACAGGGCCTGCCTGTGCTCCTTTCCCACTTAGGAACACTGGGGAGTTTGGATTGATGATAGGGGAGAAGGAGGAGCTAAAAGGGATGCTCTGTGACTGAAACAATGGATTTAGGAATTTACTAGGAAAGCTTTAAATTTATACTGGGACATTCTGATTCAAGACTGGAGATGCTTGTGTGAAGAGGTTGTATTAGTTTCCTGGGTTGTGGTAACAAGTTACCACCAACTGGGTGTCTGAAAACCACAGAAATTAATTTTTTCATAGTTTGGGAAGCTATAATTTAAAATCAAGGTGCTGGCAGTGTTGGTTCTGACTGAAGTTTCTGAGGGAGAATCTGTTCCCTGCTCGTCTCTTTGTTTCTGGTGTTGAAAGCAATCCTTGGTATGTCTTAGCTTGTAGATGCATCATTCCAATCTAGCATTCTCCCCTCTATGTCTCCTCTGTGTCTAAATTTCCCTCATTTTATTAGGACACTTGTCATTAGATTACCAAATGAGATCCTACTGAACTAAAATGGATCATTAGATTAGGGCCCATTTTAATCCAGTAGCATCTCATCTTAACATGATTACAACTGCAAAACTCTATTTCCAGATAAGGTCACATTCACAGGTACCTGGAGCTGGGACTCCACCATGGCATTCTGAGGGACATAATTCAACTCACAACAGCCTGTTACTTTAAGAAGGGAGACAGAGCACTTAGTAGTATTAGTATCTGTTCTGTTTCATGAGGTGGTAGGTGTTGTGGCTTTCATTTAACCTTTTTCTTTTTTTCTCTCCACCACAATCCAAGAGGGAGCTTTAATGCCCCCTGTTTTACAGAAGGGAAACTGGAACTTCATAAAGTAATTGACCCAAGGAGACACAGTTAATTATCATGGGGCTCAGACTCTTATGCTAATATTTTCCCATCACTTAATGGAATTAAATTTGTTTCATTTTCATTTTTATAACATAAAAATGTATTGGCATTTTTGTTAACACAATTTCCAAAGATAAGATTCTAGCCCTACTTTTGAAAATCACACCTTGTCCTTTAAATTTCTCTTGTCTGAGAAGGCACATACAATGATATCTAAATGCTAAACTACATAAAACAAAAGAATCTAAAATGGTACTATTTTCTTCACCACCTCCTACATGCTTGAACATCTTAAAATAGCAATTAAAACACACATCCAATTCCTCAACTCCAGTTAGAAGAGTTCACAAATCGCCTCAAATAACCATGTGATTGTAATCTTTCCATCACAGCTTTTCTTCCCAGAAAAAAGTGCTTCCAAATCGGGAATAAATGTATAAATAAACAATGAGTTGAAAATGGATGGGGAGGGAAGACATTGTACCAGGCATAGTGATAATTGAAATAAGATTATATCACCTGCCATTTTTCTTTCCCTTCCAACCTGGCAGACACTGAAACCAACAGCCTCTTCTAGGCTTCAGTAATTATTTGCCGTGGTTGAGTTTGCTGTAGTCCTTCATTGAGCTAAACACCCATCCAAATCTATTGTACTTTGATGAGTCTGAGGGCTGCAGAGAAAGGCCTGGTCAGACTGATATAAAAACCTTACATTTATGGGAGCAGATTCTATCTTTGGCATCAAGATCCTAACTTTTGCAGAGAAAATTTGGTCCTTGAAAGAAAAGACATAAAAATGTATAATTAGGGCCAGTCATTGATACACTATCACAAAACCACAAAAAACTCACTGCCGTCCAGTTGGATCTGACTCATAGCGACCCCTCCTTGGGTTTCTGAGGCCATATCACTACAGAAGTAGATTGCCCAATCTTCCAAGGAGTGCTGGTGGGTTTGAACTGCCAGCTTTCTGGTTAGCAGTCAAATGCCTTAGGCATTACCCCACCAGAGCTCCCAGGATACACTATCAGATAGGCAATTACTTTATTTTACAGTTTATTTCCAGTTTCCTTGAGCATTTCATTCCCTGGCAGCCCACCAACCAACATACCTTGTTGTAACACCAAATCCAATATGTATGCATGTCTCCAACTTGTTCTACTTGAACTAGATTCTACCTGAGTAAAAAAAAAAAAAAAAAAAAAAAATTCTGCTTCAGCCCCATTTATTCTGAGCCTTTTCCAATGATTGATTTAATTTTTGATAAATAAATTCAAAAGAGATAGTGGCTTAATGTGTCAAACTTTTAAGATGACTTACACTTTAAGGAAGAAATCCTAATCTTAGATAATTGTGGGAATTTTAGGCATGGAATGTAAAAGAGTAGATAAATTTGTATAATAGGTACCAACACTGAAAATAGAAATATAGTATGAGCCATTAATATGGTAGCATAGTGCCTAAGGCATTTTGACTGCTAACCAGAAGCCTAGGGGTTCAAACTCACTGGTCACTCCTCGGGAGGATGTTTGGGCAATCTGCTTCCGTAGTGATATTGCCTCGGAAACATAAGGAGCGGTTGCTATGAGTCAGATCCAATTTGATGGCAGTGAGTTTTTCATATGTAATTTAAATTTTTCTTATAGTTACTTTGAAAAAAGTAAAAAAGAAACAGATTGAATTAACTTAAAAAATATATTGTCATTAGCTGCCAACGACTTGCCTCGGACTCATGACAACAGAATGAAATGTTGTTTGGTTCTGTGTCATCCTCACAATCACCAGCATATTCAAGTGCATCTTTGAGGCTAATCTGCCAATGCACATCACTGAGAGTCTCCTATGCCTCATTGCCCCTCAACTTCACCGAACATGATCCAGCTATTGATCCCACCTAATTATGTGTCCAAACCAAGTAAGTTGGACAATGTTTTGTTGTGATCCACAAGGCTTTCCATGGCTAATTTTCAAAAGTAGATTGTCAGGTCTTCTATCCTAGTCTGTCTTAGTCTAGAAGCTCTGCTAAAACCTGTTTACCATGGATCACCCTGCTGGTATTTGAAATACCGGTGGTACAGCTTCTAGTATCATAGCAAAATGCAAGCCAACGTAGTATGACAGACAGACCAGTGTTGGAATAATATGTTATACTTAACCCAATGTATTCAGAATATTAACATAAAATGTGCTGCAAAAGACCTCTTTAAAGTATTAAAGAGTAAAGATGTCATTTTGAAGACTAAGGTATGCCTGACCCAAGCCATGGTATTTTCAGTAGTTTCACATGCATGTGAAAGTTGGACAATGAATGAGAAAGACTGAAGAAGAATCGATGCATTTGAATTGTGGTGTTGGTGAAAAATATTGAATATACCACAGACTGCCAGAAGAATGAACAAATCTGTCTTGGAAGAAGTAGAGCTGGAATGCTCTTTGTAAGTAGGGATGGTGAGACTTGGGGTCTTATACTTTGGTCATATTATCAGAAAGAACCAGCCCCTGGAGAAGTACATCATGCTTGCTAAAATAGAGGGTTAGCAAAAAAGAGGATGCCCTCAACCTGATGGATTGACACAGTGGCTGTGACAATGGGCTCAAGCATAGGAACTATTGTGAATGGTGCGAGACTGAGTAGGACTTCATTCTGCTGTCCATAAGGTCACTATAAGTAGGAACTGACTCGACGGCACCTAAAAAAAACAATATTTAAAATATTATTATTTAAATATGTAATAAGGAGTCCTGATGGCCCAAGGGCTAAGCACTCATCTAAGAACTGAAAGGTTGGCAGTTCAAACGCACCAGCTGTACCATGGGAGAAAAAACAGGTGATCTGCTCCTATAAAGATTACACCCCCCCCCAAAAAAAAATAAACTCACTGCCATGGAGTGGGATCCAATTCATAGTGACCCCTCCTTGGGTTTCTGAGGCAGTATCACCACAGAAGTAGATTGCCCCATCTTCCTTCCGAGGAGTGGCTGGTGGGTTTGAACCACCAGCCTTCTGGTTAGCAGTCAAGTGCCTTAGGCACTAGGCTACCAGAGCTCCCATCTCTCTATATATGTGTCTATATATATATATATATGTATCTATCTATGTGTGTGTGTGTGTGTATATATATATACATTTTAACATTTTACTGTGCTTTAGGTAAAAGTCCACATAGCAAATTCATTTCCCATTCAATAATTTATACACAATTTATTTCATGATGTTGGTTTCAATCCTTGCTATGTCAGTACTGTCCCCATTTCTACTCTGGGTTCTCCATTTCCATTTTTCTGGTTTCCTGTCTTTTTCTGCCTATTCATTTTTGTTTTGGGGCAAATGTTGCTTTTTGGACTTGTATAGTTGATTATTCCAAGGAGTACATTCCTCATGAATGTTATTGTTTATTTTTTTTTCAGTTGACAAAAGGCCTCCAGGAGTGTCTTCAGTTCCAAGTTAGGAGGATAGTTTAGGGCAATAGCCTTGTGGGTTCCTCCAATCTCTACCAGACCAGTAAGTCTGATCCTTTTTATGAATCTGAGTTAGTTTTATGTTTTTCTCCCATTATAACCAGGACCTTCTATTGTGTCCCTTGTCAGAAGAGTTGGTAGTGGTAGTCAGGCACTACCTAGTTCTTCTGGTCTCATGATAAAAGAGGCTGTGGTTCATGTAGGCTATTCATCACCAACACTGTAAATCATTATGGAACCCACTGTTGGTGAGCTCAACGTATTGACTTTTCGATAAAAGCTGAGAGATTAACCAGTGCAGTCAGGACTACTTATGAAGTCAGTGTTAATTAACCAAGTTTCACTGAGTCATTTTCTTTTCAAAACAAATCCTACTTTATTTGCATAATGTAACACAAATACCAGATGCAAGTGGAACTAATTGGTTGGAGCATTGTTTGCTTAAAAAAGTGCATTTTCTCCATTGAATTTCCTTTGACCTTTAGTCAAAAATCAGTTGACTATATTTGTTTGCATCTATTTTTGGACTCTTTTCTGTTCTATTGATTTGTGTGCTATGGTTTCACTAATATACTCATTATTATAGCTTTATAGTAAATTTTCAAATCAGGTAAGATGAGCTCTCCAACTTGTTATTCTATTTCAAAACTATTTTAACCATTCTAGGTCCTGTGACCACCACTTCTCTGTCAGTGTGTTTTTTTTTTTTTTTTTTTTGCATTTTGTTGTGAGACTGGAAGCTATACCACTGATATTTCAAATACCAACAGGGTCACCCATGGTGGAGAGGTTTGAGTGGAACTTCCAGACTAAGATACACTGTGAAGAAGGACAGGGTCATCCACTTCTGAAAAAATTGGTCACTGAAAATCTTATGAATACAGTGAAACACTACCTGATGTATTACTGAAAATTTTTATGAACAAAAGTGAAACTTTAAGCCCCTTAGGCTGGAAGACTCAAAATATGAGTAGGGAAGAGCTGCCTTCTCTAAGTAGAATGGATCATAAATATGTGGATAATGTGGATAGTGTAAAGCTTTCTGGACCTTCATTTGCTGATGTGGCATGACTCAAAATAAAAAAAAGCTGCAAACATCCATTAATAATTGGACATAGGATGTACAGAGTATGAATCTAGGAAAACTGGAAGTTGTCAAAAATGAAGTGAAACACAGATCAATATCCTAGGCATTAGTGAGTTGAAATGGACTGGAATTGGCCATTTTGAATCAGACTATCACATGATCTACTACACTGGGGATGGCAAATTGAAGAGGAATGGCTCCCATTCATCACAAAAAAGGACATTTTAAGATCTATCCTGAAGTACTTTGATGCTGTCAGTGATGGGATAATGTCCACACACCTACAAGGAAGACCAGTTAATGCTACTGCTTTCAAATTTAAGCACCAACCACTAAAACTAAAGATGGAGAAACTGACAAAACATAATTACTAGTGATTGGAATGTGAAACTTGACCAAAGAGGAATCATCAGTTGTTGGAAAACATGTCCTTGGTGACAGAAATGACACTGGAGACCATATAATAGAATTTTGCAAGACTAACAACTTATTCATTGCAAATACTTTTTTGGAACAACATAAATGGTGACTCTCCACAAAGACCTACAACCAAAAAAAAAAAAAAAAAATCCAAACCTACAGCCATTGAGGTGATTCCAACTCAGCAACCTCCATTGGGTTTCCGAGGTGGTAAATCTTCACAGAAGTAGATTGCCCTGTCTTCCTTCCACAGAGTAGCTGATGGGTTTGAACTGTCAAGAGATAGCCAGCTGGAATACACAGGAATGAAATTGACAATAGCTGTGGAAAGAGGTGATTGAGAGGCACAATTTCATCATTTAAAACAAGGCCAAGAGCTGACTGTGCAACAGAGCATCAATTGCTCATATGCAAATTGACACTGAAGCTGAAGAAAATTAAAACAAGTCCATGTGAGCCAATATATGACCTTGATTATATCTTACCTAAATTTATAGAGACTGTTAGAAGAATAGATTTGACACATTGAACATCAGTGACCAAAGACTAGATGAGTTATGGGATGACATCAGAAACATCACCCATGACGAAAGCAAAAGGTCATTAAAAAGATATGAAAGGAAGAAAAGACCAAAATAGATATCAGAAGAGACCCTGAAACTTGCTCTTGAATGGAGAGTAGCTAAAGCAAATGGAAGAAAGGATGAAATGAAAGAGCTGAACAGAAGAAGATTTCAAAGGGCGGCTCAAGAAGACAAAGTAAAGTGTTAAAATGAGATGTGCAAATACCCGGAATTAGAAAATCAAAAGAGAATGAATAAAATGCTCGGCATTTTTGAATCTGAAAGAACGGAAGAAAAAATTAAAGCCTTGAGTTGCAATACTGAAGATTTCTAAAGACAAAATATTGAAGGATGCAGGAAGCAACAAAGAAAATGGAAGGAATATAAAGAGTCTGGTAGTGTAGTGACTAAGACATTTTTCTGCTAACAGAAGGCTGGTGGTTCAAACACACCAGCCACTCCTTGGAAGGAAGACTGAATAATCTACTTCTGTAGAGATACCACCTTGGAAACCCAAGGAGGGGTCGTTATGAGTTGAAATTGACTTGAGAGCAATGAGTTTTTTTTTTTTTTTTTAAGAATTGGTTGATGTTCAACCACTTCAGGAGGTAGCATATGACCAAGAACCATTGGTATTGAAAGAAGTCCAAGCTGCACTGAAGGAATTGGTGAAAAACAAGCCTCCAGGAACTGACAGAATACCTGTTGAGATATTTCAACAAATGGAATGCAACACTGGAGGTACTAACTTTTTTATGCCAAGAAATTTGGAAGGCATCTACTTGGCCAGTTGAATGGAAGAGATCCATATTTATATCCATTCCAAAGAAAGGTGATTTAACAGAATGTGAAATCATTGAACAATAGCATTAATATCATGTTGTTGTTGTTGTTGTTATGTGCCGTCGAGTCGGCCCCGACTCATAGCGACCCCTCTTTGGGTTTCCGAGGCAGTATCACTACGGAAGTAGATTGCCCCATCTTCCTTCCGAGGAGTGGCTGGTGGGTTTGAACCGCCAGCCTTCTGGTTAGCAGTCAAGTGCCTTAGTCACTATGCTACCAGAGCTCCCATATGGAAGTAAAATTGTGCTGAAAATAATTCAAAATCAGTTAAAGCAATATATTATCAGGAAACTGCCAGAAATTCAAGCTATATACAGAAAAAGGCATGGAATGAGGGATATGATTGAAAATGTCAGATGGATCTTGGCTGAAAGCAAACAATTGATTATGCAAAGACATTTGACTGTGTGGATCATAACAAATAATGGATAGCATTATGAAAAATGGGAATCCCAAAATGCTTAATTTTGCTTATGAGGAGTCTCTACATAGACTAAGTGGCAGTAATTAGAATAGAACAAGAGGATATTTCATGGTTTAAAATCAGGAAAAGTGTGCTTTGGGCCCTGTCCTTTCTTATTCTATGTTACCATACTTATTCAATGTGAGGGCTGAGCAAATAATCAGAGAAGCTAGATTATATGAGGAAAAACACAGAATCAGTATTGACATTATTAACCACCTGTGATATGCAGATGACACAATCTTGCTTGCTGAAAGTGAAGATGATTTGAAACACTTACTGATGAACATCAAAGACTACAGGTTACAGTATGGATTACAGCTCAACATAAAGAAAACACTTCACAACTGGAACAATAAACTGTATCATGATAAATGGAGAAAAGATAAAAGTTGCCTTGGTTTGGTGTGCTGGTGTTTCTCTAACAGAAAATACCACAAATATATGGGAGTTCTTATGGTGTAGTGCCTAAGGCATTTGACTGCTAACTGAAAGACTGGTGGTTCAAACCCACCAGCCAATCCTTGGAAGGAAGATTGTGCAATCCACTTCTGTAGAGATGCTGCCTCAGAAACCCAAGGAGGGGTCACTGTGAGTCAAAATCAACCAGAGGACAGTGAGGTTTTTTTTTTTTTTTTTCCTTAGCTTTAATGAACAAGAGTGTATTCTCTTACAGTTTAAGAGGCTAGAAGTCCAAGTTCCAAGTACCAGCTCTAGGGGTTGGGTGAAAGACTGACCTTGGCTTCAGCTCTGCCTCTTGCTCTTGGCACACTGGAGTTAGAGGTGTCTCTTCACTCAGGTGGCTGCGGGCTGCTGAGGCTAACAAGCCCAAGGTTGAAAAATAAAAGGGCACAGTCCCAAGATTACCAAACAACATGGGAGGCCACTAGTTCAAGTCCAGAGAGAGTCCCAAGATTGACAGGAAAAGTGACAGGCTGCTGACTGCACACTTGGCCACATGCAGGCTCCAAGCATGCCAAAAAGCAGCAGAGACCTTTTTCAAATATTCTCCTTGTATACTGAAACCAGACCACATCCCTAAGGCAACTACCCAGCTGCTCCAGTAGATTCCACCAGGGAGTTAATTACCAATCTCCTGTGGGGAATAGCTACATCCAGCTGCCCAGACACTCAAAATCAGGCCCAGCCAAGTTGACAAATAACCTTAACTACCACATTAGGGATTTCATTTTATTTGGATCCCAAATAAACACTCATGGAAGCATCAGTCAAGGAATCAGACATCATATTGCACTGGGCAAATCTGCTGCAAGTAACTTCTCTAAAATGTTAAAGAGCAAAGATTTCACTTTGAAGACTAAGGTGTGCCTGACCCATGCCATGGTATTTTCAGTCACCTTCTATGCAAATCAAGAAGGGAGTGCATCAGGGTTGTGTCCTTTCACCACTTATTCAATCTACATGCTGAGCAAATAATCTGAGAAGCTGGACTATATGAAGAAGAACGTAGCATGAGGATTGAAGGAAGAATCATTAACAACCTGCAATATGCTGACGACATAACTTTGCTTGCTGAAAGTGAGGATGACTTGAGGCACTTACTGATGAAGATTGAAGATTACAGTCTGCAGTATGGATTACGTCTCAATATAAAGAAAACAGAAATCCTCACAACTGGACC
>NW_006922488.1:234300-238272 GCF_000298275.1 Orycteropus afer afer | reverse complement strand
TGCTGAAAACTGGGACCTGGTAGAGGAAGATTAAGAAGAATAATAAAAAGGACAAAAGTATTAATAATATTAGTTGTTTTGAAACTGACAAATACAAGCAAACTAATCACCAGGAAAAAGAAAGCAAAAAAGAAAAAAAGAAAAAAGAAAGAAAAGAATAAGAAAAAAAAAAACAAAGAAAAAGAAAACAATCTGTGGAAGGCTGGGTAGGGCACCCAGGCTCTGCCTGAGCACACAGACTGTGTTGGAGTTCCTGTGTGCCCAGAAGGTAGGTGGGAGTGGGGATGGCCACACCTCTGTTCACCAAGCGGGTGTAGGTTGAAGTAACAAGAAGAATGTCATACCTTTTCAGTTCTTGCAGGCCCTGAGTGTCCTTGGAGTTGCTGGAAAGCAGAATGTGTTCTTAAGCCCCAGAAATCTGCCAGAGCGCTGCCTCTTTAAATATCCCAAATAGTGAAGCTGCTTTTTTAAACCTACAAAATGATGGCGCCCTCCAGACTGGCAAAAGTCCACAGCTCAGCCCACCTTTCTCTTCTCCATCTCCGTTTGTTCCCCAGCCACTGTGCACAGTCCTCTGTGCAGTCCCTGGCTAGCAGGGTAATTTTTAGGTTAATTTTTAGGTCCTACCACCACTCGGAATGTCCAAGCGTCTGTGCTATCAGCGTCGCTCAGGTGGCTGCCAGACCGCAGCTCCGTATGTCTCCTTTTTTGGTATTTTCATGCAAATTCTTCTGCTAGTTGGGCTTTAGTCCACTTCCATATCCTTCCCTTCAAGGCTCAGTGGTCCAGGATTATCTTCTGTGTCTGTGTTAATTGGTTTTCCTTTTCTTTGTTTAAGAGGGTCTGTGCAGTCCTTCTGCCTAGTCCACCATCTTGCGGGAACTCCTTGTTTGTTTGTTTTTTCCAGTTCTTTCAGCTTGAGAATTGAGAAGCATGATCTTGTCTTTTGGCTTTATAATTACAGGTCTTTATACATTTCTTTATAATACATTACTTTGCCATCTTGAGCCACACGTTGAAATCTTCTGTTCAGTTCTTTTATTTCATATTTTTTACATTTGCTTTAGTTACTCCCCATTCGACAGCAAGTTTCAGAGTCTCTTCTGATATTCGTTTTGGTCTTTTCTTCCTTTCCTGTTTTTAATGACCTTTTGCATTCCTCATGTATAATGTTCTTGATGTCATCTTACAACTCATTTGGTCTTTGGTCATTGATGTTCAATGTGTCAAGTCTGTTCTTCAGATGCTCTGTAAATTGAGGTGGGATAAATCAACATCATATTTTGGCTCTTGTGGATGTGTTTTAATTTTCTTCTGCTTCAACTTGAACTTGCATAAGAGCAATTGATGGTCTGTTCCATAGTCAGCTCTTGGCCTTGTTTTGACTGATGATATTGTGCCTCTCTATCACCTCTTTCCACAATTATAGGCAATTTGATTCCTATGTATTCCACCTGGTGAAGTCCACGTGCATAGGTGTCATGTTGTTGTAAAAGGTATTTGCAATGAATAAGTTGGTTTTTCAAAATTCTATCACATGATCTCTGGCATCATTTAAATCACCAAGGCCATATTTTCCAACTACTAATGTTTTTTCTTTGTTTCCACCTTTCACATTCCAATCACCATTAATTATCAATATGTCTTGATTGTGTGTTTTATGAATTTCTCCATTTTTTATTTTAGTGGTTGGTACTTAAATTTGAATGAAAAAGAAAAAACAAAAAACTGAAACTCACTGCCACAACATCATTTCTGATTCATAGTGACCCCCTTTGGGTTTCTGAGGCTATAAATCTTTATGAGAGAAGATTGCCCATCCTACTTCAGCTAAATTTTAATGGTAGTATTAATAACTGGTCCTCCTTGTAGGCATATGGATATTATCCTATCACTGACAGCATTGTACTTCAGGATAGATCTTGAAATGTTATTTTTGACCATGAATGTGAACCATTTCTCTTCAATTTGTCATTCTCAGCATAGTAGACCATATAATTGTCTGAGTCAAAAAGGCCAATACCAATACATTTCAGCTCATTAATGCTTAAGATATTGATGTTTATGTGTTCCATTTAATTTTTCACAACTTCTAATTTCCCTAGATTCATACTTTTCACATTGCATATTCCAATTATCAATGAATGTTTGCAGTTCTCTCTTCCCATTTTGAATCATGCCACATCAGCAAATGAAGGTACTGAAGGCTTTAATCCATCCATGTCATTAAAATTGACTCTGCTTTGAGGAGGCAGCTCTTTCCTGGTCATATTTTTAGTGCCTTCTAATCTGAGTGCCTCATTTTCTGACACTACATCAAACAATGCTTCACTATTATTCATAGTTTTCCCATGATATATCAGACTGTGCTTCACTGCTATTCATAAGGATTTCAGTGGCTAATTTTTTCAGAAATGGATGGCCCCATTCTTCTTCCTGGTCTGTCTTAGTCTGGAAGCTCTGCTGAAACCTGTTCACCAAAGGTGACTCTGCTGCTATTTGAAATATTGGTGGCATAGCTTCCTGCCTCATAGCAACATACAACCCACCACAGTATGACAAACTGAATCTTCAATAACGAATAGAATTTGGCTAGTAAACTGTGAAGGAATGAGCATTATAAATAGAAGAAAAGTATGTGCACAGGCTCTATATCAGAAAAAAAAAATTGCACATACAATGAACTGTAAAAAGATCAGAGTAAATGACTACAGTAGCTCAGGTGGAGAAGTGGAATACGTTGAAACTAGAGAAGTAAGCAGGAACAGATGATACAAGGACTTGACTTGTCATTCATTTTTATCTTCAACCTAAGGAAAAATGAACAATTAAAGCATTGACTGCTAAGCAGAAGTTTGGGGGTTCAAACCCAGCAACCACTCCAAAGAAGGAACATGGGGCAATCTACTTCTATAAAAATTTACCACCTTGAAGACCCAATGGGGGTTTTTATGAGGTGGAATCAACTCCATGTCAGTGGGTTTGGTTTATTAAGAAGGAGAGCTATATGAGAAGATTTTAATATTCTCACTGGCTACTGTGTGGAGAAAATTTTTATCAGGAAGTAGAATTAAATTCAACAACAACAACAACACAACGACATGTAGAAGAATAAGGAGCTGAATTGGCTCAGAGGTTAAAGCATTTATCTGCTAACCAAACTGTGGTGGTTCAAACCCACCAGCTGCTTTTCAGGAGAAAGATGAGTCAGTCTGTTTCTGAAAAGATTTATAGCATAAGGTCACAATAAGTCACAATAAACTCAATGGTAGTAGGTTTGTTTTTGTGGTATGCTATGTAAAAAATTATTATTTTGTCCAATTGTGATGGCAGTAGCTGTGAGAAAAAGTGGATATATTTAACCATGTTTAGAATGGAAAATTATCAGACTCAGTGATTGGATGTGCCATGTTTCTGGCATGAGGTGTGGAGTAGATAGTAGAGGAAATTAGAAGATAAAATGAAAAGCAGAAGAATGTGGTATCATAGAAGCCAAAGAAAGATTGGTCAGTGTTTAATGCTGTGAGGGATTCAATTGAAATAATCACTGAAATTATGAATATAGAGATTGTTTTTAACCTCAGCAAGAGATATTTTGGAGGAATAGTTAAGAGCCAGTTAGGAGTAGGTTGAGTAGTGAACAGAATGTGAAGACATTTTTTTCAAGAATGAGAATTCAGAAAGGTAAGTATCTGGCAGATGTTGAATGAGCTGGAATGGAATGGAGGTGTTCTTTTTCTTTTTTTTTAAATTAGAAGACTGGAAAAAACTAAATATGTTTGAATGCTGATAAGAAAGATCCAACAGAGAGAGAATGGTGAACCCTGGTGAGAAGGGGTGAACTCAAAAGCATGGGTCAGCACACTTTTTCCTTAATGTGAATTTACAGCCAATAAGGTCTCTACCAAAATAAGCAAACAAATAAATAAAGAGCAAAATACCAAACCACTTTCCACCAAATAGATTCCAATT
>NW_006922488.1:232436-233051 GCF_000298275.1 Orycteropus afer afer | reverse complement strand
GGACTAATACAATATTTGTTCTTTTGTGAATGACTTGTTTCACTCAGCATAATGTCCTCCAAGTTCATCCATGTTATGCAGTGTTTTGCAGATTCTACATTATTATTTAGCGTTACATAGTATTCTATTGTGTGTATGTACCATAGTTTGGATATCCATTCCTCAGCTGATGGACATCTAGGTTGTTTCCAACTTTTGGCTATTGTAAATAGTGCTGTGATGAACATGAGTGTGCATATTTCTGTTCTTGTCATGGCTTTCACTTCTTTAAGGTATACACCTAATAATGGAATGGCGGGGTCATATGGTATTTCTAATTCCAACTTTTGAAGGAATTACCATACTGATTTCCACAATGGTTGTAACATTTTACAGTCCCACCAGCAGTGTATGAGAGTCCAAATCTCTCCACAGCCTCACCAGCATTTGTTATTTTCTGTCTTGCTGAATTTTGCTACTAGTGCTGGAGCAAGATGTTATCTCATTGTCGTTTTGATTTGAATTCTCTAATAGCTAATAATCATGAGCATTTCTTCATATGTTTGTTGGCCACTTGAATATCCTCCTTGGTGAAGTGTCTTCTGCCCATTTTTTAATTGGATTGTTTGTCTTTTT
>NW_006922488.1:211616-228912 GCF_000298275.1 Orycteropus afer afer | reverse complement strand
GTCAGGATCACTCAGGATTGCTGCCAGACTGCAGCTCCGTATGTCTCCTTTTTTGGTATTTTCACGTAAATTTTTCTGCTAGTTGGGGTTTAGTCCACTTCTATATCCTTCCCTTCAAGGCTCAGGGATCCAAGATTATCTTCTGTATCTGTGTTAATTGGTTTCTCTTTTCTTTGTTGAAGAGGGTCTGTGTAGTCTTTCTGCCTAGTCCACCTTGCCGGAACTCCTCTTTTGTTTCTGATACCATATGTTATAGAATAGAAATGCTCCATAAGGTTTTCTTGACTGTAATCTCTTTAGAAACAGATTATCAGGCTTTGCTTCTCTGGTACAACTAGGTGGATTCAAAGAGCTAAACTTTATATTAGTAGTAATCACAAACAGTTTGTGCCACCCAGGGACCTACATGGTTTCTGCTACCACTACACAATTCTGCTGTTGTAGCATGAAAGCAGCCACAGATAAAAGTAAATGAATGAACTTGGCTATGTTCCAGTAAAACTTTATTGTTGTTGTTGTTGTTTGCCCTCGAGTTGGATCCGACCCATAGCGACCTCTCCTTGGGTTTCCGAGGCAGTATCACTATGGAAGTAGATTGCCCAACCTTCCTTCTGAGGAGTGGCTGGTGGGTGTGAACTGCCCACCCTCTGGTTAGCAGTCCAGTGCCTTAGGCACTATGCTAATAAAACTTTATTATTAACATTGAAATTTGAATTTTTTATAATTTTCATATCTCACAAAATAATATTTAATTTTTTTCACTCATTTAGAAATATAAAAATCATTCTTAGCTCTCAGATTATACAAAATCAAATGGGATTAGTCCCATTGTTTTGGTTACCTCTTGCTGCTCTGAGAGGACTATACCACAGATAGGATGGCTTTAACAAATAGGAGTTTACTTTCTTACAACTTTGGAGGCTTGAAAACCGAGTTCAAAGTGCCAGGCTCCAGGGGCTGGGTGAAAGTCCCTCGACCTTCAGTTTCAGCTTTGCCTCTTGCTCCCACCCACTGAAGCTAGAGTCTTTTCTTTACTCAGGCAGATGCTGGCTGCTGAGGTTGACAAACCCAAGATCGACAAGTAAAAAGGCACAGTCCCAATGTTACCAAACAACATGGCCGGCCACTAATTCAAGTCCAGAAGTCCCAAGATCAGCAGGGCATGGTAGGCTGTTGAACAATGACTTAGCTACATGCAGGGTTCAAGTGTGCCAAAAAACTGCAGACCTTTCTCAACATTTCTCCTTATATACTGGAAGCAGCCCACATCCCTAAGGCAGCTACTCAGCTGCTCCAGTAGATTCCACCATGGAGTTAATTACCAATCTCACCATGGGGAATAACTACATCCAGCTGCCCAGCCACTCAACCAAGCCCAGCTAAGTTGACACACAAATTTAACCACCACACCCACATATCACAGTTTGTGGCTCCTGCTCTAGAATATAAAAGGAGAGGGTGGCTTCCTCATGAGAAATACAATATAAAGGAGGAAGGAAAGATAGATGCCAATAGATTTGTTGATATGGGGTTGAGAATCTGAGGGAACTTCTATCTGGTGGCTTCTATTTTTTTCTGTGAAAAATAATTAAAGTAATGTTATGTGCTGTTGAGTCAGACCCAACTCATAGCGACCCCTCCTTGGGTTTCCAAGGTGGTATCACTACGGAAGTAGATTGCCCAACCTTCCTCCTGAGGAGTGGTTGGTGGGTTTGAACTAACGGCCTTCTGGTTAGCAGTCAAGTGCCTTAGGCACTACACTACCAGAACTCCCTAATAGCATATTTTATTGAGGGAAGAATGATGGATTCTATTTAAAAAGATTTACATTTACTAGCTCATTTACTACTTACAACAACCTTATGAAGTAAGAATTATCATTATCTCTGTTTGGAACTGGGACACAGAACTGTTAAGAAACATATGCCTAACACTGCATTTATAAAAGGTACTGGAACATGAGTATACACTCAGATAATTTGCCTCTGAAAGTCATGATCTCAACTACAAAACAGTTTTAATTAAAGCCTTCCACTGGGCCATCCACTGGTAGAAGAAGCTCTGGTAATACTGTGGTTAAGCTCTCGGTTGTTAACCAAAAGTTAAGCAGTTCAAACCTATAGGCTGCTCCATGGGAGAAAGATAAGATAGTCTGCTTCTGTAAAGATTTACACTCCTAGAAGCATTATGAGGCAGTTCAACTCTCTCCTATAGGGTCATTATGAGATAGGATCATCTCAATGGCAATTTTTTTTTTTTTTTAATCCACTGGTGGTGAAGGAGACATAAGAGGGGCTAGGTCGTCTACCACCACCCATCCTTTAGCTTGTCATATTGTGGTGGCTTGTGTGTTGCTATGACACTGGAAGCTATGTCACAGGTATTTAAAAATACCAGCAGGGTTGCCTATGGTAGATAGGTTTCAGTGGAGCCTCCAGTCTAAGAAGAGTAGGAAGAAAGGCCTTGGGATCTACTTCTGAAAATTAACCAAGGAAAACTCTGTACATCACAACAGAATGTTATCTAATAAAGTGCTAGAAGCTGAGCCCCATAGAGTAGACAAAACAAAAAACAAAACCCACTGTCATTGAATCAATTCTAACTCATAGTGACCCCCATTGGATTTCTGAGTTGGTAAATCTTTACAGAAGAAGATTGTCCAGTCTTACTTTTGAGTGGCTGGTGGGTTTGAACCACCAACTTTCTAGTTAGCAGTCAGATGCCTTAGTCACTGTGCTACCAGAGCTCCTTCCATAGAGTCGAAGACACCCAAAGTACAAAGAGACAATAGTGGACTTGAACATACCAATAATCATGGAGATTTATCAGTGGTATGCGCAAGTCCATTATGGAGATTATTATTATGGGGGAAATGGTTCATTTTGTTGTACCTAGGGTCATTATGAATTCAAGCCAAATGGACAGCAACTAACCACAACAGCAACAGGTCATCTAAGGAAGGTGAAGGCTGGAAAGAGTCTTTGCATAAACTGGTAGCACACTGATTGGAATAATGTGATAAAGTCTTAAAAAATATTGACAATCCAGTTGAAATTGGAAATTGAAAATTCAACATGCTACCAGTTGACCTGGTGATATGATTTGTTCCTCAGGTTCTTGGCTGCTTGTGTGAAAGCATTGAGGAGACAGACTGATGAGTTTATCTAAAGTTAGAACTTACCAGGTGTGGCAGAAGAACAAAGAAACTGTGGAGAGTAAGGGTGGCTGTACCATTCTATAGGGAAAGTTTTTAGAGAATATCTTCCTCTTACATAAAGTTTCTTTCCAGTATGGCAGCATCTTTTTTTCTTATACATCTCTTCTGCAAAGAATTTTCATGAATAGAGCAGAGTCTTGCAATTCAGCTAAGTTCAACACACTGTTATAGAAATTTTAGTATATGCTAAATTCTCTGCTAGTTGCTATGTATTTTGACCTAGAACTTTGCTATATTTATCTACTATTAATGCTACTGACGCCTGAATGTTTTTCCAAAACGCAGCAGACACCTAAGTGCCTTTTGTTCTGGCCTCCATTTTTACTCCATCTGGGTTGTTGTTGTTGTTATGTGCCGTCGAGTCAGACCCAACTCATAACGATGCTTCCTTGGGCTTCCAAGGTAGTATCACTACAGAAGTAGATTTGCCCAACCTTCCTTCCAAGGAGTGGCTGGTGGGTTTGAACCACCAGCCTTCTGGTTAGCAGTCAAGTGCCTTAGGCACTATGCTACCAGAGCTCCTCCATCTGGGTTACAGGTCATATTACTGATTGTTTTCAGATTTTTTAAATGTCATTTTGATATTCCATAATCAAATTGCTAAAGTTGTTGTAATATGAACAAACCCTAAACTTGCAACTCAAATTTTGTTTTATAATTAAAAAAGTTAAGATTTTTATAGAAGAAAAATCAAAAGCAAATATAAAACTCATAATGTCCCATCCCAGCAAATCTTAATAATTAAGGTTTGGGTAACTGTAGATTTCTGAACAATCTTCCTGGTCAATTGGATATTAGCTGTTTATCAATACACTGTGAAAAACTTACTTTTATGATGATTCTGTAAGATTGAAATTTCAGTCTGAATTCTGAGTCACTGAATTTTTCCTTTTTTTTTTTTCCGGTGCAATTGCATTGGCTCTGACTTATAGTTACTCTACATACAACAGAAGGGAAAGTTGCCCAGTCCTGTGCCATCTTCATGATTGTTGTTGTCATGTTTGAGTCTAGTATTGTGGTTGTTGGGTCAATATATCACATTGAGGGTTTCCTCATTTTTGCTAACTCTCTACCAACTATAAGGAGCTCTGATGATGTAGTGCCTAAGGCATTTGACTGCTAACCAGAAGACTGCCAGTTCAAATCCACCAGCCACTCCGCAGAAGGAAGACTGGGAAATCTACTTCTGTAAAGATTTACCACCTATGAAACCCATTGGGGATCACTGTGTGTCAGAATCGACTTGATGGCAGTGAGTTTGGCTTTCTTTTTTCGTTCTACCAACTATGATGACCCTTTCTAGTGGTTGGTATTTTTTTATTTTTAATTTTTATTGTGATCTGGGTGAAAGATTACAGAGCAAATTAGTTCTCCGTTCAACAGTTCATGCACATTTTGGTTCATGATATTGATTGCAGGCCCCATAATGTAACAATATTCTTCCCACTTTTTCCTTATAGTTACCATTTCCCATTGCTCTTCTTTCCTATCCATTCCTGCCTTCTGAGTTTTATCCCTGGGTAAATGCTGCCCTTCTGATCTCTTATGGCTGATTGTTCTGAGGAGTTCATACTTCCTTGTTGTTTTTCACCTCATGGCCCTGTCTATTGTTTGGCTGAAAGTGGAGCCATGGAGGTGAGTTCAGTTCTAGGCTTGAAGGGTGATTAAGGGCCATATTTTTGGAGGCTCCACCAGTCTCTACCAGGGCATTTTTATTATTTTTAATTTTGTTCCACATTTTCCTCCCACTCTATCTAAGATCTCCTATTGTAATCCCATTC
Organism: Orycteropus afer afer; assembly: GCF_000298275.1. Taxonomy (NCBI): domain Eukaryota; kingdom Metazoa; phylum Chordata; class Mammalia; order Tubulidentata; family Orycteropodidae; genus Orycteropus; species Orycteropus afer. The sequence continues at coordinate 223,914 of NW_006922488.1, read as the reverse complement.
AGAATGGTTGGCCATGGTAGCTGGGCATCATCTAGTTCTTCTGTTCTCAGGGTTGAAGAGGGTGCGTTTAATGTGCTCTACTAGTCCCTTGGACTAATTGTTTACACATGTCTTTAATTTTGTTCACTCTTCTTTTATTTTTTACTCTGGACAAGGAGAAACCAATAGTTACACCTTACATGGCTGCTTGCAAGCTTTTAAGATACTAGTATCTAGTGGTTGTTTTTTTCTGATGATATGTCCTAAATAAGTGAGTGAAAGTCTCAGTATCCTTGCTTCTAAGGAATATTCTTACATTTTTTTCTAAGACAGATTTGTTCATTCTTCTGAAAGTCCAGTACACTCAATATTCTCCACCAACACCACAATTAAATACAAAATTTTGATAAAAATTAAGACAGACTGAGGTATATCATTAGCAGTGATTTATTTTGAAAGTGTTGGCAATGTTCTATACTAAACTCCAAATTACCTGTAAATAGGATAGTGATGATGGTGATAATGTACATTTACCCTCATATGCATGTCATCCACAAATATCATCCTAAAAGAATGTTGTACCTTCCTAAAGGAAAATATAGAATCTGTAAAACACCACATAATGTGGATGAACTTGGATGACATTATGCTGAGTGAAATAAGTCAATCATAGAAGGAAAAATATTGTATTTGCCATTATTGTAAAAAGTCAAGGAAAGGTCTATATATGGAAGGAAATGTTCTTTGTTGGTTACCAGGGGTGGAAGGGGAGGGAAGGAACACTGTTAGACAGGTAGAGACAAGTATTGATTTGGGTGAAGAGAAGGGCAGTGTACCAAATGTGAGTAATCAATATGGTGGCATTGAGGAGGAGGAAGACATAGAGAGGTACATGGGTGGTACAGACAACAAAGATGAACACTTTTGCACATACTGTAATGTGTTGTCAGTGAAGGCAAACATGGATATATGGGTGGATAGATGTGTGGACAGGCTGAACTATTAGTTATGTCTATGCAGGGGGGAGTACACCCATGTATAGTGTTGGCAGACAATATTTCTACAAGTGTATTACTATATTCTGTAAGAATTACCAAGTGTATAGTAGAGCTGACAAGGTACAAGGTTGTAGTCACTTCTTGGGCACAACCAGCTACCCAGAGGGAATGAGTAGTTGGACCTGTGGGCTTGAGACTATGGTCAAAGTGGACATCAAGCTCAATTGGCATAGGATACTACACAAAAACACTATTGTACGTCAGACTTTGGCGAGTAGCGACTGGGATCCTAAAAAACTTTTTAAGCAGCCGTCTAGATGCAACAATGGTTCTCTCTTCGTACAGAGCAAAGAAGTATTAAGAAAACCAAAGACACATGGAAACAATTAGTCCAAGTGACTGGTACACCATACAATTCTCAGCCTATACAACTATGAGACCAGAAGAACTAGATGGTGCCTGGCTACCACTGTCAACCACTCGTGGGGGAGGGGATCTATGAAATGAAGGAGATCCTTGATAGAATGGGAGAATAATGTGGAATAAAACAATATATATATATATATATATATATATATATATATTTTTTTAAAGGGACCAGGTTTGCTGGTCTGATAGAGCCTGATAGAATCACAGAAACTATGGCCCCTAGCTGTCCTTCAGGTCTGAAATTGAACCTAATCCTGTGGCTTCCAGCCAAACAAAAGACAGACATATGAGGTGAACATTTACATTAGGTAGATACATTCCTTGGAGAGATTCATTATAGGAAAATATAAGGGCTGTGTATGCTCGGGGGCAGGAGTGCATGGAAGAAAGGACACAGAGAAGAGGTAACAATGGGGAGGAAGTGAGGGGAGATGTTGCATTGTGGGAAATTGTAGTCAATGCCATGAGATAACGTCTATGTGAGCTGCTGTATGGAAAGTGAATTTGCTTTGTAAACTTTCACCCAAATCACAACAAAAATTAAAAAAAAAAAATGTTGTACCTTGCCCAATAACTGACCAAATATAGTCACTGGATAATCAGGTGTTTAATTTCTCTCAGGGTGTAAGCTCACTGTTGGAAATATATTTAGAAGGATGATTAACTTTTGTATGCCTTTAGGGTTTGTTACTAAAAGTGCTTTCAGCTGGACCAGCAGCATTGCATCACCTGAAATTTTGTTAGAAATACAGAATCTCAGGTCCCATTATAAATCTACTGAATCAGACTCTGCATTATAGCTTGTGCAGCAACGATCTAGGTTATCATTTTTCCAGTTAAATAATTAAGTTCTGTGATGGGTGGTGATGTGATCTCACATAAACTAACTACTGTTTTTTTTTATAGTTTTGGCCTGAGCATGAGCTCAGTTATTTTTTAGGTAAAAGGCTAGTTGGAGAGGAAAATTGGGAGAAAGATTGGAGTCTCTTTGTTTCAGACTTTGATGTGACTGTCTGGTAGGCAGAAACATCCATTCATATTCTATTGCACATTTTCTCTAGTATTTTTATACTCTGGCTTCCCTCTTTCCTTCTGCCATTTTCCATGACCCTCAGTTTAAACTCTGATTTGCAAAAGTCACAGATTTTACACTATGAGATGCAAGGAATTTGTTGACACAAAATACACCAATCAAGTTTACAGGTATCTGGTTCAGGAAACTTTGTAAATCATTATATGGGACTCTAATTATTAGACCTGACTGACAGATTTTTTTTTTTTTTTTTTTTTTCATGACATGACAGAATGCTGATCCATAGGAATTAATGTGCTAAGGCCTGTTCCAGGCAGAGAGGTGAATTTAACTCATTAGTTTTTTGTCCTGAAGTAGTGAATGAACATGACATTCACCTTGTCCTCCATGCCCTTTCCAACATAGATCACCCCAATTTTATCCTCATTGATTCAGAGATTTTCATCGGCGTATCTTGTTATCAAAAGCTGAGTGACTGGAAGACTGTGGCTATTCAGTATATGGCAAGTACAGCCAAGTTAAAGTTTCCTCTTGTCAAATATCTCCATTGAGATCACTTTTTCTTCTTCCTCTCTCTGCTTTTGAGAAGCAAAAGCAACATATGAGAAGTCAGAGCCCCAGAACAGATATTGAAAGGCCTCCAAATAGGGGCAACAAAAAATAGTTTTTTCCATCTTTTACTGCATGGTAATTCCCCCTGACATTTAGGATTCAAGTAAAAGCTTTTAAATATACAATGTTCTATGGAGCAAAAGGGAGAGCGTTTTATTGATCAATCATCTTAGATATTAAATCCAGTTGTCATGATTTTGAATTGATGTCAGATATCAAAGAGAATGAATCAAAGCTAGCTTCATTTGTGAGTACAATATTGAATAGAATGTTTGTATAAATGATTTGGCAAGGACAGATAGTGCACTCTGTTCATAATAACATTTCTGGAGGATTATTACATGTATTATTTCACTTAATACTCTGGGTAACCCGGATGAAAATTGTTACTATTATAATTTCCCTTCTCCAGACAAAGAAACTGAGGGATAAAGATAAGACATCTTGCTCAAGGTCATAGTTGGTCTATGGCATAGCCAGGATCCACTCCTAGTACCATATCTCCTTCTCCTACTGCTAATAAACTGATTACAATGAAAATGGAGATCTTCTATTTGTGGTTTCTTCATTCTCTCCACTTATACCTTCATTCATCTTTCATAAAGTTCTTTATTAAATTGAAAAAAGTTTCAAAGTCTTATTTTCTTAATCACTAAATAAACTTGGGGATATATTAAACATTAAGTGCAGGAGGCATTATTTTTTTTCCTGATGACCACAGACAAGATATTGATTTAGAACGCATTATTTTTTCATCAGTTCATGAAATAAATGAATTAAAACAAAATTTTGACATGAACAAAGTCTTAAAAATAGGACTTCCGTGGGCCATTTTCTTTAGTTCCATTTTGATTTTGGAAAAAATTTGGCCCTCTAGGCCTTGCTTAGGAGCTCTGGTAGCATAGTGCCTAAGGCACTTGACTGCTAACCATAAGGCTGGCGGTTCAAACCCACCAGCCACTCCTCAGAAGGAAGATGGGGCAATCTACTTCCATAGTGATACTGCCTTGGAAACCCAAGGAGGGGTCGCTATGAGTCGGGTCCGACTCAACGGCACATAACAACAACAAAAATGTCTATTTGACACAGTGGCTGCAACTTGGGCTCAAGCACAGCAACGAATGTGGGAACAGCACATGACTAGGCAGCATTTTCCTCTGTTGTACATAGGTTTGCTATGAGTTGGAATAGCAACAACAATGACTGCTTCATCAGTAAGTGCTTCAACTCCTCTTCGCTTTCAACAAATAAGGTGTGTTATCTGCATATTGCAGGTTGTTAATAAGTCTCCCTCCAATCCTAATCCAATGTTCTTCTTCATATAATCCAATTTCTTAGATTATATGCTCAGCATACAGATTCAAAAAGCATGGTGAAAAGATACAACCTCGATGCACACGTTCTCTGATTTTAAACCACACAAAATCTCTTTGTTCTGTTTGAATGACTATCTCTTGGTCTATGTCCAGGTTCTCCATGAGCACAGAATTCCCATTTTTCATGATGCTATCAGTAATTTGTTATGATCCACACAGTTGAATGCTATTGCATAGTCAATAAAACAGAGGTACACATCTTTCTGGCATTCTCTGCATTCACCCAAGGTCCATCTGACATCAGCAATGATATCCCTAGTTCCATGCCCTCTCCTGAATCCAGCTGGAATTTTGGGAAGTTCCCTGTTGATGTATGGCTGCAAACATCTTTGAATTCTGTTGAGCAAGAGTTTACTTGCGTATGATATTAATGATATTGTTTGATACTGTCCACATTCTGTCAGATCACATTTCTTTGGAATGAACACAAATATGAAAGAACTTTCTGATGAAGACCAAAGACTATAACCTCAGTATGGATTACATTTCAACATGAAGAAAACCAAGATCCCCAGAACTTGCCCAATAAGTAACATTATGATAAATGGAGATAAAATTGAAGTTGTCAAGGATTTAATTTTATTTGGATCCACAATTAACATCTTTGGTAGTTAAGGTTGTGTCTCAACTTGTCTGGGCCATGATTTTGAGTGGTTTGAAGCTGGATAAAGTTATTTCCCATGATGAAATTGGATGTGGTATTGTCACCTCCATGTTGGAATCTACTGTGAACAGTTAATCAGTGAAAGAGGAGTTAACCTTTGAGGGTGGCCTGCTTCCATTGCATATGGAATGGATCCTACATTTAGTCAAATTATCATTTCTAGTTTTTGGACTTGAACCAGTGGCCTACTGTGTTATCTGACAATCTTGAGATTGTTGCCTTCACAAGCTGTGAGCCAACAATCTGCAGCCTGCTATACTGCCTGCCAATCTTGAGTTTGCCAGCCCCTGAAGCTGTGTGAGTCAGAAGAAACCTCCAGCTAGTTCCCATATGCCTGGAAGGCAACGATGAAGCCCAAGGTTGAGGGTCCTCCACTCAGACCCTAGGGCTGGCACTCTGAACTTGGACTTCTAGCCTAATGTTCCCCTAGAGTTGGCACTCTGAATTGAGACTTCTACCCTCTTAAATTGTAAAAGAATAAATTTCTGTTTGTTAAAGCCACCCACTTGTGGTATTTTTGTTACAGCAGTACTAGAGAACTAAGACAATGCCTATGAAAATAGTGGTCAAGAAATAAAATGATGTGTTTCACTGGGCAAATCTGGGGCAAAAGACTTCTTTAAAGAGTAAAAAGCCAAAGATATCACTTTGAGGACTAAAGTGTGCCTGACAAAAGTGACAGTATTTTCAATCAATTCATATGCATGTGAAAACTGGACAATAAATGAGCGAGACTTAAGAAGAATTGATTCTTTTGATTATAATGTTGGCAAAGGGTATTGAATACACCACAGCCTGCCAGAAGAACAAACAAATCTGTTTTAGAAGAAGTACTTCATTTGGTGTACTTTGGGCATGTTACCAGGAAAGCCCTGTCCCTGGAGGATATCATGCTTGGTAAAGCAGAGGGTTGGCCTAAAAGAGGAAGATCCTGACCAAAATGGGTTGGCAAAGTGGCTGCAGTGATGGACTCAAGCGTGGCAATGATTGAGAGGAAGGCGCAGGAGTAGGCAGCCTTTCATTCAACAGAATGTACACAGGGTCAACTTCTGGGGACTTCTTGATGGCATCTAACAATAATGTCCCTTTTAGACTCAAACACCTTTAAAAGGGAAAAGCAAACAAGCAATGCCAATTCTCTCACTTCCAAATCCCTGGGGCGTCACTTTATGGTACTTACCAATTCTCCTCAACTTCAGAAAGGAAATAACTAAATCAATCAGTGAGCTGTTTGTTAGGTGCATTTTGGAATGGGTACAAATATGTATCTCTTCTAGTCAGTTGGCCAGGTAGCTGTTTTCCAAATCTCTTGCCATAGCCAAGTGAGTGCCTCCAGTGTGGTTTCCGTTTGCTGAAACATCTCAATGGGTATATTCCGTCAATTCCTGGAAAATTGTTTTTCACCAATTACTTCAGGGAAGCTTTGACTTCTTCCTTCAATGCCATTGGTTCTTGGTCATATGCTACCTCCTGAAATGGATGATCATCTACCAATTCTTTTTGGTATAGTGACTGTTTATTCCATCCATCTTATTTTGATGTTTCCTGAATCATTCATCATATTGCCCATGGAATCTTTCAATACTGCAATTCGAGGCTTAAATTTTTCTTCAGTTCTCTCAGCTTGAGAAATGCTGAGAATGTCCTTCCCTTTTGGTTTTCTAACTCCAGGTCTTTGCACATTTCATTATAATTATTGACTTGGTCTTCTTGAGCTGCTCTTTGAAATCTTCTGTTCAGCTCTTTTATCTTATCATTTCTTCCATTTGCTTTAGCTACTCTCTTCTCAGGGGCAAATTTCAGAGTCTCATCTGACATCCATTTTGGTCTTTTCTTCCTTTCCTATCTTTTTAATGACCTTTTGCTTTCTTCATGGGTGATGTTCTTGATGTCATCCTACAATTCTTCTGTTTTTTGGTCATTGGTGTTCAATGCATCAAATCTATTCTTTAGATGGTCTCTAAATTCAGGAGGCATATAATCAAGATAATGTTTTGGCTCTCGTGGACTTGTTTTAATTGCCTTCAGATTCCAATTGAACTTGCATATGAGCAGTTGATGGTCTGTTCCACAAGCAGCTCCTGGCCTTGTTTTGGCTGAAGATACTGAGCTTCTCCATTGCCCCTTTCCACAGATGTAGTCAATCTGATTCCTGTGTGTTCCATCTGGTGAAGTCCATGTGTATAGCCACCATTTGTGTTGTTGAATAAAGGTATTTGCAATGAGTAAGTTGTTGGTCCTGCACAATTCTATCATGCAATCTCCAGTGTTACTTCTATCACCAAGGCCATATTTTCCAACTACTGGTGACACTTTTTTGTTTCCAACTTTTGAATTTCAATCACCAGTGATGATTAACACATCTTGATTGCATGTTTGGTCAATTTCAACTGCAGAAGTTGGTAGAAATCTTCAATTTCATCATCTTTGGTTTTGTTGGTTGGTTCACAGATTTAAATAATAGTAGGTGCTCTGGTAGCGTAGTGCCTAAGGCACTTGACTGTAACCAGAAAGCTGGCGGTTCAAACCCACAAGCCACTGCTTGGAAGGAAGGTTGGACAATCTACTTCCGTAGTGATACCACCTCAGAAACTCAAGGAGGGGTCGCTATGAGTCAGGTCCTATTCAACGGAAATAACAACAATGGCAACAAGAATTAACTGGTCTTCTTTGTCAGCATATGGATATCATCCTATCACTAACAGCATTGTACTTCAGGACAGATCTTAATACATTCTTTGTAATGATGAATTCCATACCGTTCCTCTTCAATTTGTCATTCTTAGAATAGTAGATAATGTGGTTGTCTGATTGAAAATGGCCAAAACAAGTCCATTTCAGCTCACTAATACCTAGAATATTGATCCTTATGCATTCCTTGTCTTTTCTGTTAACTTCCAATTTTCCTAGATTCATACTTCATACATTTCATGTTCAATTATTAATACATGTTTGCAGCTATTTCTTCTCATCTTGAGATGTGCTGCATCAGCAAATGAAGGTCCTGAAAGCTTTAGTGTTTCCACATCACTAAGGTCAGCTCTACTAGGAGGAGGGAGCTCTTCCCAAGTCATATTTTGAGTGCCTTCGGACTTGAAGGGCTCATCCTCTGGTACTATATTGGACAATGTTTCAGGGCTATTCATAATGTTTTCCAATAATATATCAGACAGTGTTTCACTGTTATTCATAAGCTTTTAACTAGCGAATTATTTGAGAAGTGGAAGTCCTCTTCCTTCTTCCAAGTCTGTCTTAGTCTGGAAGCTCTGCTGAAACCTGTCCACCAGGGGTAACCCTGCTGGCATTTGAAACACTAGTGACATAGCCTCCACCCTCACTGCAACACACAAGCCACTGCCATAAGACAAATTGAAAGACAAGTTTGTCTCCCTTAGCTGTTCCAAATGTGGATAATATTGGGAAGAATGGGACTTCCAGAACACTTGATTGTATTCATGAGGAACCTATATATAGACCAGGAGGCTGTTGTTGGAACAGAACAAGGGGATACTGCATGGTTTTACAATCAGTAAGGGAGTGTGTCAGGGTTGTATCCTTTCACCATACTTATTAAATCTGTATGCTGAGCAAATAATCTGAGAAGTTCGACTATATGAAGAAGAATCATGGCATCAGAATTGGAGGAAAGTTCATTAACAACCTGTGATATGCAGATGACACAACTTTGCTTGATGAAAGTGAAGATGACTTGAAGCACTTACTGATGAAGATTGAAGACAATATTCTGCAGTATGGGTTACATCTCAACATAAAGAAAACAAAAATCCTCACACCTGGACCAATAAGCAGCATCATGATAAATGGAGAAAAGTTTGAAGTTGTCAAAGAGTTCATATTGCTTGGTTCTACAATCAATGGCAAAGGAAGCAGCAGTCAAGACATCAAAAGACATATTGCATTGGGCAAATCTGTTGCAAAAGACCTCTCTCGAGTGCTGAACAGCCAAAATATTTCCTTGAAGACTAAGATGAGCCTAACCCAAGCCATGGTATTTTTCCATAGCTTCATATACATGTGAGAGCTGGACAAGAAATAAGGAAGACTGAAGAAGAGTTGATGCTTTTGAGTTGTGGTGTTGGTGAAGAATGCTGAAAGTACCATGGACTGCCAAAAGAACTAACAAATCTATCCTGGAAGAAGTGCAGCCAGTATGTCCCTTGGAAGCGAGTATGGCCCAATTTCATCTCACTTATTTTGGTCATGTTTTCAGAAGGGACTGTTCTCTGGAGAAGGATTTCATGCTTGGTAAAGTGGAGGGTCAATGAAAATGGGAAAGGTCCTCAATAAGATGGACTGACACAGTGGCTGCAGCCATGGGCTCAGGTATAGTAGGGATTGTGAAACTGGCACAGGACTGGGCAGAATTTCATTCTACTTTATGTAAGGTCATTATGAGTCAGAGACAATTGGACGGCACATAACAATAAAAAATTTTACCTGCTAGATATTTTTCTAATATTCCACTTCTCTTCATTCTCATTGCCTTCACTCTAGTCTAGGGTTTCTCAAACTCGGCACCACTGATATTTCTGTTTAGATAGTTCTTTGTTCTCTGTTACTTTCCTGTGCATCCCTTTCCGCTACTCAATGGATATCAGTATCAACATCTCTCCCTCCTCCCACCCTTGTGACAGTCAGAAATATCTCCACACATTAGAAAATGTCTACTAGGAAGCAAAAATTCATTCAGTTGAAAACCACTACTTTAGCCCTAATCACTTTTCTTCCTTCTCTAATTAATGCAACAGACTAATCTAAGCTAAATTATGCAAAAGCAAATCTGATTATGTCACCACCCTTCTTAAACACTTTGTGTACTTTTCCATGTCTTTAGAATAAAATCTATAGCTCTTGAAAACACCCTGACATTCTGACCTTTGCTTATCTCTTCAGTTTCTTTTTATGATATATTTTGTTACATTCATTTCCTGAAAATGTCAGTTCTCTACACAGGGCTTCAGAGAAGTCCAACCTTTGCTTGGAATGTTTTTACTTAGCCTTCCTCTTTCGCCTAGTCAATTGCCTGTCATCTTTCAGATCATAGCTGACACATGGCTTTCTCAAAGAGATCCTCCTTGTGTGATGGTTAATTTTATATGTCAACTTTGCTAGGCTATGATTTCCAGTGGTTTGGCCAAACAAAAGTGTAATTGCTGTTCCATAATGTAACCTAATGCAATATAGTGTAATTATCTTCTGTAATGTTATCCATCAATCTGTTGAAAGTTAAGTTTCTTTAGTGTGTGGTCTTCCTCCAGACTAGAAATAGATACATTGGCAGATCTCTTTCTCTGTCTCCGTTTTTCTCTCCCTGGACTCTTCTCATCATCTAACTTACAGATCTTGGGTTGAAAGCCTGCAGAAGTTTCCGGTCTGCCACTTGACCTACAAATTTGGCTTTGCCAGCCCTCCAAAATCTCATAAACAAGCAGAAATTTCTAGCCTGCCACCTGACCTATGAATTTTGAACTTGTCAGCCTCCCTCCACAATTGGGTGAGCCAATCCTTTAAAGTGAACTTCTCTTTCTCTCTGTGCATATTTTACTAATTCTGTTTCTCTAGAGAACCTTAAGGCACACTGTAACCAGCCACAATCTCATTGTCTAGCATACTAAATTAAGGACCCATGCTACCTAAATTACATGCTTCCATAGCACATTGTACGTTGCCTTTCAAAGTGTTTTTTTTTTAAATATATTACCTATTAAATGCTTCTCTTTCCCATCAAACTGAAAGATCTATAAGGATAGCTACCAGGTCCATCTCATACACTGTTGTGTACTTGGTACCTGGCATAATGCTGGATACGTAGTATGGACTCAATAAATGTTTGCTGAATGAATGTTTTGGAACATCTGTTGGATGGAAGCAGGAGTACCTCATATAGTATCAGGACATAATGAATTGACAGAGTGGCTACAACAATGGTCTAAAAAATAGCAATGATTGTGAGGATAGCACAGGACTGAGGAACATTTTGTTCTGTTGCACATAAAGTCTCTATGAGTTGGAGCCAACTTGACAGCACTTAAGCACAACATCAGGACATGAAATATTTTGATGTCTTGTTAGGGGCTAGAGGTAGGAGCTAGGAAGTCAAGGACCAAGGGTATATTGTTCATTTTCTGGGGTCAACTGTGTCCTTGTGTCTGTTATTCTTGCACATTTGCTTTATTAGTTTCTAATTGTACTTCACTTTTCCCTTATCTGATCACAAGAAATAATTAGTCATGTCACTTCTGACTCCACATGACCTTCATTGTGGCTTGTCTCATAGAAAGTAACAATACCACTAGATTTAAGTTTTCTATAATGAGTAAGAGACATTAATGAACAATTTAGTGATTCCATTTCCTAAGCATGGTGTGGAAGGAAGAAGAACAGTGAGATGTATGCCCTTGTTTCTATGGCTACTGCTTCAGTCTCCAGAAGCTAGTAGAAGAAGTTTTGGCACTGAGATGATATGTAGGATCATTTCTGTTTTTAAAGTCCCTTCAAGTGTAACTTCCATAATAAACATACCTGATAGGAAACCCTTTAATATCACAGCAATGGAGAGATGGAACAAATTCTGGTAGAAAGCTAGAGAGTGAGGGCTTGCAGAATTTTCTTGTCCTGAGTACCTCATGTTCTTGCTGGCACCTCTTCCACAAAGCATCACCATTTGGGTCCAGGAAGCAAAGTGAGAAACTCTCATAGTCTTTAATACTGAAGGAACCTCCATGATATGTGGAAGATAACCAACATGTGCCGACCATTTCATTTTCTCTCTTGGTAAATGAAATCACAGGAAATGATCATCAGCAAAAGAACTGAATTGATTTGTTCCATGGCTCCACATAGATGAGTTTTATTTTTATTTTTTTCAAACATAACTAGAAATAGTTTTCTTTGATCTGTATGCTAAACAAATAATCTATGAAGCTGGACTATATGAAGAAGAGTGCAGCATCAGAATGGGAGAAAGACTCATTTAAAATTTGTGATATGCAGATGACACAACCTTACTTGCTGAATATGAAGGCAACTGCAAGTACTCAATGGTGAAGATCAAAGACTACACCCTTCAGTACAGATTATGCCTTAACCTGAAGGAAATGAAAAATTTTCAACTGCATAGATAAACAACATATTATCAATATCATGACAAATGGAGAATGCATTAGATGTTGTTGTTGTTAAGTGC
>NW_006922488.1:200033-208169 GCF_000298275.1 Orycteropus afer afer | reverse complement strand
GACCCCTCCTTGGGTTTCCGAGGCAGTATCACTACGGAAGTAGGATTGCCCAGCCTTCCTTCCGAGGAGTGGCTGATGGGTTTGAACCGCCAGCCATCTGGTTAGCAGGCAAGTGTCTTAGCCACTATGCTACCAGAGCTCCTAGATATGTCAACTATTTCATTCTACTTAGATCAACAATAAATGTCCACAATGTCCATGGAAGCAGAAGTTAAGAAACCAAATGATGTACTGTATTGGGCAAATCAACTGCAAAAGGCCTCTTTAAAAGTTTTGAAAAGCAAAGATAACACTTTATTGACTAAGGTGCACCTGACCCAAGTCTTTCAATATATGCATGTGAGATGTGGACAATGAAATACAAAGATTGAAGAAGAATTAATGCATTCAAATCGTGGTGTTGGCAAAGAATATTGAATATACCGGAAGAACAAACAAATCCATTTTAGGAGAAGTACAACTAGAATTTTCCTTAGGAGAGAGCATGGCAACACTGTGTCATGCTTATTTTGGACATGTCATGAGGAAAGACCAATTGCTATAAAAGGACATCATAAAGTAAAGTAAAGTACAGGGTTTGTAAAAATGAGAGAAATCTCCATCAGATGTGTTGACACAATAGTCTCAAGAATGTATACAAACCTACCTGGGATTGAGAAGATGGCACAGGGCTGGGGAATACTTTGTTCTCTATTTCTCTGTCTCCATGTGTTGGAATATACTTGATGGCAAATAACAACAACAGAAATGATTTCTTATAATTTTTATTTCACTGAAAAGTATTGCCACTAGGCATAAGGAATTGTAATGCACTGGAGAGCATTTATGTTAGAACAGATGCATTTAAACCGAGACACATTTAGAGAAGGACAAGTGAGAAAATTTTGTGGGGCATGTGGGCTTTGGCAGAACACTTTTGTCCCCACATCTCAAGAGTGAGACTAGTCTGACATTTGAAAATAACTGAAATCAGATTTCTTTTTTTGTAGACATAGAAAATGCTCAAAGATTTGATAAACCAGGCGACAGAGGCTGTCACTTGGAGCAAAGCTGACTTATCTAAGGAAAACTAAGCCAGGGGAAAGCCATACTTCTCTAAGGAAGCTATTTTGCAATCATCTTAAAGTTCCAAATGCTAATTCCTATCTTATTTCTATAACTACCCGCTCTAGAGCATGTTTAATGAAAATAAGAGATGATGGTTGTCATATCTTAAGTGAACTAAATTTTGTCTGCACTGAAAATCACTGTGAAATAATCTCTAATTATAAAACTGGGAAACAGAACATCTCAGCACATGTGCACTGAAGGAGTGAGCCCTCAGTTCTTACCACTAGAGCTGTCTTGAAAATTACTCACATCTGCTAAATGGGGAAAAGATTGAACTTCTTCATCAGTGTTTTTTTTAAAATACAAATATTTAGCAACCATGCTAAAGTGTGGCCTGAAGACCTATTTTTTTTTAAGTTGGTGATTAAAAACATCTTATTACACATGAAAACGCTCTCTGATTTTTGTGCTATTGACTGAATAAATTATATAGAATACTGCAAATACTCAGTGGATACTGCTTGTCTGTGTCCTGATAAATACCTCATGTATCATGTTATCTGCCTTATGTTTATTTCCCAGCAATATGATGATCAAGTGGCAAAAGCTCCAAATGAGATTGCCTCAACTGAACAATTTTCAAACTGTTCAGAAATCAACTTCAGTACTCAGGCAATCATTCAACAGCAAAGGATCTAGAAAATGTGAAATTGCTTTTATCTAATATAAAGCTACTTTTAACATTTTAAAAGGTTGGATTTTTATGATGAGAAAATATCATGATACCATCATTTCTCCTTGTACTTATGTATATTTATAGTTATTCAAAATCCAATTATTAATCTATGTATGCTGTGCACTGCCATGTATTGAGATACATAAGGGAGTTTTCCACATAGATTTTTATTCATAAATGAATTCCTTCAGCATTGCTTCCCTTTCATCTCAATGTTGTTGTTGTTAGGGGACATCAAGTCAGCCCCAACTCTTAGCAGCCCATGTATGACAGAAAGAAACATTGCCCAGTGCTATGTCAGCCTCATAATTTTCTATATTTATTTGAGTTCACTGTTGCAGTCATTGTGTCAATCCATCTCATTAAGTGTCTTTCTCTTTTCTGTTGACTTTTTACTACACCAAGAATGATGTCCTTCTCCAGAGACTTGTGCCTTCTTATAAGATATCCAAAATATGTGCAAAGTCTCAACATCTTCATGTCTAAGGATCATTCTAGCTGTACTTTTTCAAAGATAGATTTGTTCATTCCTCTGATAGGCCCTGGTATACTTAGTATTCGTTGTCAACACTATAATTCAAAGGCATCAACTTTTCTTCAGGGTTCCTTATTTGTTGTCCAGTTTGCATGTATTTGAAGCTATCCAAAATACCATGGCTTGGGTCAGGCACCTCTGAGTCTCAAAGTGACATCTTTACTACTTATCACTTTAAAGAGGTCTTTTGCAGCATATTTGCCCAATGTAATAGTATTTTGATTTCTTTACTGTGACTCGATGGGCACTGATTTTGGATCCAAGTAAAATGAAATCCTTGACAATTTCAATCTTATCTCCATTTATCATGATGTGGTTTATTGATCAAGTTGTGACTTTTTCTTTCTCTTTATGTTGAGGTATAATCTACATTGAAGGATGTAGTCTTTGATCCTCATCAGTAATTGCTTTCAGTCCTTCACTTTTGGCAAGCAAAGTTGTGTCATCTGTATATCACAGGTTGTTAAAGAGTCTTCCTCCAGTCCTGATAGATTCTTCATATAGTCCATCTTCTTGGATTATTTTCTAAACATACAGATTAAATAAGTATGGTAAAAGAATACAACCCCGAGACAGACACGCCTTTACTGATATTTGACCATGCAGTATCCCCTTGTTCTGTTTGAAGGATTGCATCTTGGTCTATATACAGTTCCAGCCTGAGCAAGTTAAGTGTTCAAGAATTCTTATTCTTCACAATGTTATCCATAATTTGTTATCATACACACAGTTGATTGCCTTTGCATAGTCAACAAAACACAGATAAACATCTTTCTGGTATTCTTTGCTTTCAGAGACATCAGCTATGGTAACTGGGTTCCATGTCCTTCTCTGAATCTTGCTTCAATTTCTAGAAATTCTTGTTGCTGTACTGCTGCAACTATTTTGAATTATCTTCAGCAAAACTTTACTTGTGTGTCATGTTTATGATACTGTTTGATAATTTCCACATTCTGTTGGATTACCCTTCTTTAGAATGGGCATAAACATGGATCTCTTTCAATTGTTTGGCTAGGCAGTTGTTTTCCAAATTTCTTGCCATAGATGAGTCAGTGCTTCCAGTATTGTTTCCACTTGTTGAAACATCTCAATTGGTATTCAGTTAATTCTTGGAGCCTTGTTTTTCCTTAAAGCCTTCTTCCTTTAGCACTATCAGGGTTTTTTTTTTTTTTTTTTTTTTTTTTTTTGTCATATGCTACCTCCTGAAATGGTTGAACAGCAATCACTTCTTTTTCGTTCAGTCACACTGTATTCTTTCCATCTTCCCTTGATACTTGAATACTGTGTCATTCAATAGTTTGTCCATAGAAATCTTCAATATTGCAAGTTGGGGCTTGAATATTTTCTTCAGTTATTTCAGCTTGGGAAATGCCTGGTATGTTCTCCCCTTTTGGATTTCTTACTCCATTTTTTTTTCACATTTCATTATAATTCTTTACTTTGTCTTGTTTAGCCACCCTTTGAAATATTGTCTGGTCTTTGGTCTTTATTGTTGATTGCATCAATTATGTTCTTGAGATTTTCTCTAAATTCAGATGGGATACACTGAAGTTCATACTTTGGGTCCCATGGACTTGTTTTAATTTTCTTCTGCTTCACTTCGAACTTGCATACAAACAACTGATGGTCTGTTCTATAGCTGAACCCTGGCTTTGTTCTGACTGATGATATTGAACTTCTTCATCATCAAGAGGGCACAGTACAACAAACTGAGAACCTACTGATGGTAGCATAGTATACTGATTTTAAATAAATGGTCAGATCATTTTTTTTTTTTTTTTGCTTAGAGATATCCTTCATAGAAATGTGCTGTTAGTTTATGATCTCATTCAGGTTCATTAAAATAATAATAAAAAACACCTACAAACTTCAAAAATCCTAAACAACATCAAGTCTTACTGAACAAAATACATTTGATCACATTGAGCAGGAAAATCAATCAAATTGACTCTTATGAGGCCCTATTAAGTCTTTTTGAATTATTGCAACAGGCTTTAGTGGAACACTGATTAGTAATGAATAGCTAAAATAGACTTAGTTGTTCAAGGAATAAAAAAAAAAACTAGAGAATGTTGATCTGATTATTTCAGCTTTTTAGACACATCCTTAAAGTTAGGTTAAATTGATCCCTCAACAACCCATTAGAACAGTGAAACAGATCCATTGATTGCTCCACCATTGACCGAGACACACTAAATTACTTGCACTTTTAAGAAAACATAAAATCTCTTATGCTAAGAAGGTATACAATTTCATGGCTAAAATATATAGAATTTTGTGCATTTCTTGGTGATAAAATGTTGCCCCTCAGTATACTTCAATGTCTTCTAGTTCAAAAGGACATCTATAGCCTACAATGTCTGAGATGGGATGTCCATTTTATATTAAAACTATATGTTTACTACTCTGCTGGGGCCCTGCAGTGAATAGAATGAAATCCTGCACACTACTCTGGAGTAGAAGCCATTTGTGACCGACAGTCATATTCCAGTGTATATTCTTATGAAGCCAGTTGCTCAGGAATATGTCCCATCCATTTGCTTAACATTTCAAGTTACCTTTTCAGTATGAACTCTGGGCCACTCAACTGTGAACAACATTTAATTAAAGGCTCAAATATTTATTTAAAATGACAAGATCATATATATATTTGTCAGATTGATTCTTATGCGAAAATGAAGATGCAATTAATCTAAATCTGGAGACACAACTACTAAAGTCACCTCATAAAATGTGTCCATCTTTCATTCCCAACATAGAATATTAACCAAAAAATCAAACTCACTGTTGTCGATTTAGATCTGACTCATAGTGACCCTTCCTTGGGTTTCCAAGGCGGTATCTCTACAGATGTAGATTGCCCAATCTTCCTTCCCGGAAGTGGCTGGTGGGTTTGAACTGCCAGCCTTCTGGTGAGCAGTCAAATGCCTTAGGCACTACACCACCACAGTGCCCAAATAGAATATTAGAGCCTTAAAATTATAACAAGTAAATTCTATCATATTTCCAAATGTCATCCAGTCAGCAATTTGTGTCCACTGTGTGCAAATATTTATTTAATAATAAATATCAGTATTTTCATCTTAGATGAGGAAACTGAAGCCAAGGGAGCTATTTGACATAATCATGTAGCTTTCTAATGGACAAAAATTAAGATTAGAACTTAAATCTTTCAACTCCCAAATCAGTTAACTTGTCTTTCTCTTTTATGTGTGTTTTTCTCTAACTCCTGATAGTGCAAATTGTTAACATGCCTGGCTGCTGAAGGTTAAAGGTTGAGAAGAAAGGCCTGGTGATCTATTTGCAAAACATTAGCCACAGAAAAACCTCTGGAACACAGTTCTCATGGGGTCCCCATGAGTGGGAAGTGATTTGATGGCCACTGGTCCTTGATGTTCAGTCTAGTCTGCAGCGCAATAGCATCAAGATCACCGGGAACATGTGAGAAATGTGGCATCACAGAGCCCACCCCAGATCTCCATACCAGAACCTGCATTCTAAATCAGAATCCTTAATCTGAGAAGATCAGCTTTCTACAGGGAGTATTAAACACATTTGCCATTTTTATAAATAAAGAGATAACATATCTGATGGCACAGTGATTAACCACTCATCTGCTAACTGAAAGGTCAGTGGTTTGAACTTACCACCTGCTCCATGGTAGAAAGATGTGGCAGTCTACCTACATAAAGATAAGAGCCTTGGAAGCCCTGTGGGGCAATTGTGCTCTGTCCTGCTATGAGTCAGAATTGACTCGATGGCAGGTTTTTTTTTTTTTTTTTTTTTAATTAAAGCTAAAGAGTCCTAATTGGAGTTCTGGTAGCTTAGTGCCTAAGGCACTTGACTGCTAACCAGAAGGCTGGCGGTTCAAACCCACCAGCCACTCCTTGGAAGGAATGTTGGGGAATCTATTTCCATAGTGATACTGCATCGGAAACCCAAGGATGAGGGGTTGCTATGAGTTGGGTCAGACTCCATGGCACATAACAACAACAACAACAACAAAGAGCCCTAATATTTACTAGTCTTTTATTACTATTCAATTGAAACCCAATTTACAGAACTTTTTAAATAAGTTAAAGCATGTAGGTATAGACAGATCTCTCTTCAGAACCTGGATTCTACCCCTGTATTGTCCCACCTCCTTTCACCCAATATTCTTACCATATAAATCTAGGATTTTATCTAGCGGTGTGTACATTTTTGGTTATAATATTATCTTTCTATTTACAAATAATATAATATAAATATATATCATACTCTCTTTTTAGGTAACCACATCTGTGGAAAGCCTGGCTTTTTAAACGAAGAACTCATGTTAGTTTAATAGGCAGCAGGTGGGTATCTTACCTGGTAAGAAATAATAGCCCTTACACATATACCTTGCAAAACCTTGCTAGCAGCATATCCTTAAAACTCAAATCAATTGTCACTTTTCTTTAATGCTTCTGGGATGTATCAACATTAATGATTGAGATGCAAATTATCAGTCTTGAAGTTATCAATTACTAAAGTCATTCTAGTCACATTTACAAGAAAAAATAAATGAAAAAACAATCAATCAATGCAGTCTTGTTTAAGTAACTTTTTCACTGGCTATATTCCAGGGTTACACCCTAATTAAGACTTTAAGCCCTCAGGAAAAGATAACCTTTCCCTCAACCCCTTATTAAACATATATTAATACATACTTATCTCTTTTTTAATGCTCCCTAAATTCTAATTCACTACTCCCCTGTCAGTTTATCATGCTGTGGTGGCTTGTGCTTTGCTATAAGGCTGGAGGCTATGCCGCTGGTATTTCAAATACCAGCAGGGTCATCCATGGTGGACAGGTTTCAGCAGAGCTTCCAGACTAAGACAGACTGGGAAGAAGGATGGGGCCATCCATTTCTGAAAAAAAATTGTCAGTGAAAACTTTATGAATAGCAGTCAAACACCACTGTCTAACAATTTACTGGAAAACTTTATAAATAGCCCTGCAACATCATCTGATACAGTGCCAGAAGTTTGGAAGGCACTCAAAATATGACTAGGGAAGAGCTGCCTCATCAAAGTAGAGCCGACATTCATGGCATGGATGAAGTAAAGCTTTCTGGACTTCCATTTGCTGATGGGACATGACTCAAAATGAGAAGGAACAGCTGCAAACATCCATTTGGCAAAAAATGGGAAGACACTCAATGAGATGGATTGACACAATGGCTGCAACAATGTGCTCAAGAATAGCAAGGGTTGTGAGGCTTGGGCTGGACCAGGCAGTGTTTGTTCTGTTGTAAATACGGTTGCTATGAGTTGGAGCTGACTCATCAGCACCTAAAATCAACAACAACTATTTCTAAGTGTTTTTTCTTTATTTGTTTGTTTGTTTGTTAAATGTTTTATTTAAATTTCTCCTTTCTAATCTTGCAGATAATGTCTTATGATCATCTCCAAAACATCCTTTTAGTGAAACATGATTAATAATAATATTAATTCTCTGATAGCACTAAGTCTATAATAACAGAAGACTCCTTATCCTTGTCTTACAATCCCCTTGCCCATTCTAGTATCTGCCCGTGGTAGTTCAGTTGGTATGTCAATGTGGCTGGGCCTGGTTGAGCAGCTGGACAGCTGGATGATGAGACTGGAAATCAACTCCATGTGGAATCTACTGTGAGCAGCTGAGTAGCTGTCTTAGGGAATGTGGTCTGCTTCCTGTATATAAGCTGAAGCCGTGGGGAATGGTATCTAGCTTATGGCATGCTGAGGAGCAAGGATATCTCCTTGAGGACTAAGTTGCGCCTGACACAAGCCATGATATATCCAATCACCT
>NW_006922488.1:190202-198703 GCF_000298275.1 Orycteropus afer afer | reverse complement strand
GTATCACTACGGAAGTAGGATTGCCCAACCTTCCTTCCGAGGAGTGGCTGGTGGGTTTGAACCGCCAGCCGTCTGGTTAGCAGGCAAGTGACTTAGCCACTATGCTAAGAAAACTAGTAAACCTTATTATACTCAGATGCCATCTGGTTCAAAGATTTTAGTATTTTGTTTAAATCAAGAAGAGAAAGTGCTAGGACAAGACCTACTACATGTAAAGGTATTTACAGCATGAGTGGGCTTTCAAATTCAATCACCTTGAGCAGCATGGCCAGAATATGAAGAGTACTGAAATAAAGACAGGCTTGTTTCTATCCCTTAATGGCTACTATTTCAGTTTCACACCTCTTGAAAATCAAAGGCCACTATTAAAATAAAATCAGATGGAAAGAAGTCCTCATTTGTTTGCACTGTAACCAAGAATCAATTGTAACTTCAAGTGGTTAATAAATACTAGAATTGAATTTTATTAATGCTCCTCATATTAAGCTCTCTGTGATTTCCTTTTCAACATTAACGACAAAAAAGACTATTAGAAAAGACATAAAAATCCAAAAGTCTGCACTTAATTTTCCACCACTAAATTTTAAAAGCTTTGCATGGTGTGGACATGGAATATACCTACATATTCATAAAAATATTTTAAGAAAATAGGCAAATTATCTGTACATCTTTGTGTCTCCCCCAGAGGCATGTCTAGGTATGGCAGATATGGCACATTCCCTTCATGTGGCACCTCTGAGAAGTTTGTATTAACTTGGCACAGCAAGGGAGACATAAGACCTTAGCAATGGAGGCAGAGGGAGACACTTGCCCCCAGGTGAAGTCCAAGGGGCAGACCAGACAAGATGTGGAATGACATATTAAGGTGCCACAAATATGAAAGGTGCCTGACTGAAGCAGCTGGACAAGAGGGGGGAAGCCACTGCTATAAACATCTATTCATCTTGAAATTGAGATGGGGCACAGTTTAGAGATCTCTCCTGGGCCCTCAAACTGGGGGACAGGTACACTTAAAGACTGCCCCAAGCACTCCACACTCTCATTACATCCCCCTCACTCTTTATTCTATCCTATATACCCTCAAAAGTTCTTGTTTTTAGTTTTAAAGCAAAAAAAGGTTTAAGAAAAAATAGACATATGAGTTCACTTGGTAACAAAGACTATATCTGTGTCATTTATCTTGCAAAAATTCTCTTTGTGTATATATACAATATATTGATGCAGACACAGAGTAAGGACTGGAAGAATGCTCTTCAAATTATCAGCAATAGTTGATAATTGGTCTTAGAGGATTTACAATCGGAATGCTCCTTACAAGGAAGATAGCAAGGCTTCGTCTTGTTTCTTGGACACATCATCAGGAAAAATCATTCACTGGAAAAGAACAACATTTCTGATCAATGAGAATGAGGGAAATATTCAGTGAGATGGACAGACACAATAGCCACAGTCATGGACTTAAACATACCAACAAACCTGAAAGTTCCGTAACATTGGCAATATGATGTTTTGTCCTGTTACACGTAGGGAGCTCTGGTGGCACAGTGCCTAAGGGATTTGACTGTTAACCAGAAGGCTGGTGGTTCAAACCCACCAGCCACTCCTTGGAAGGAAGATTGGGCAATCTACTTCCGTAGTTATACTGCCTTGGAAACCCAAGGCGGGATTGCTGTGAGTCAGATTTGACTCGACAGCAGTGAAAAGAAGAAGAAGAAGTTATACATAAGGTCACCACAGACTTGGAGCCTGTCCAATGGCAACTAATGACAACAAAACAACCACCAAGATGGAGTGGGCTGTGTTGGGAAAAGGGCAGACTGTGAAGACAGACTTAGGTGTCTGTCTTATTTTTCATATTACAATAAAGACATACCTGTATTTCACTTGTATGAACATTTTACAAAATCAGTGGAACTTTCACACTATTCTTTGGTACTGATTGAGAATTGTAGGGCAAAGGTGAAATCTCAACTTTTTGATCATTAACTTCCTTACTCATCCAAGGTTTTAAGTAAAAAGAGGTTATTTAAATAAGTAGAAGAGTAAACAACATGAAATGGAGAAAGGTTGAGGAAGGTGATGATTTACAAGAGTGATGATTTGTTCACAAGAGGTGATTCATGACATTCTAAAAAAGTTTTCAGGAGTGTATCAAGAGTAGAAGTCAGTAGTTGGAGTAACGAGCCGGTGCTATTCTGCTGTTAGGTGCCATCAAGTCAGCTCTATCGCACAGCAACTCTGTGTAACAGAGTGAAACACTGCCCAGTCCCGTGCCATCTTCATAATCTTTGCTGTGCTTGAGCCCGTCATTGCAGCTGCCAGCAGGTGAAGAACTTAAACTTTCCTCTGCGTAGGGTGAACTATCTTCTCAAGACATTAAGGGAAGTACAAATAAAAAAGTCATAGCTTAAAGGAACAACCGGGAAGGAAAAGTTCTTACTGTGGAAGTAAAGATTGTCATGTCGGGGGTTGAGAGAAATAAGGATATAGGGGAAATCTCATGAAGACACAAAAAGCTGGGTACTCGACATAGCAAACTCCAGAAGGAGGCCTGGAAGTGACAGGGAAAAAGTTTTGAAATATGTCTGTTTATAAAGATGCAATGGTATCTAATTTTGTTGTAAGATTGAAATCTTCACTTAGTAAGAATAAATGCAGCCAAGTAAACATTGATCTTTTTACCAACACATAGTTTTTTCCATCCAAAAGACTCCATTAATAAATAGTTGCTGTGATTATGATTTTTATTTTATGTAAGGATTTCATTTGTGTCTAGCTCAGCAATAATATAGATATGACCAGACACTTCAACAAATTCTTGTAACCTAGTTAACTTTTCAGTTCCTCCTAGCATGTGATGTTGAAATCTCACGAGGGGAACTGTGCTACTTTTTAATAAAAACTATCTGGACAGCAGTTAACTGGAGCATTAACCTGTTGTGGAGAAAAATAAATCTGCTGACATTTGTATATCTCTGAAAATTAAGTGACCAGATGAAAAATACAAGTGACACTTCTAAATTTACCAAAAAAACCAAACCAAACTCACTGCCTTTGAGTCAGATCTGACTCATAGTGACCCCTTCGTTGGGTTTTCGAAGCAATATCACTAGGGAAGTACATCGCCCAACCTTCCTTCCGAGGAGTGGCTGGTGGGTTTGAACTGCCAGCCTTCTGGCTAACATCAAATGACTTAGGCACTATGCCACCAGAGAGTGAAGAAAGATATATTAAAGACCCAAATAGATAAACTCATGAAAAACCATATAAATAGAGTACCTACAATATGCAAGGCAGTATATTAGATATTGGGGTAAATAAAAGAAATTTAAGCATTTGAGGAATATTTATGTGTCTTTAATATATTTAGGACTATATAGTCCTTATATATTTGCACTTTTTTATGTCATGTAATTATAAAAAGTACTATATGATCCTGCTATAAACATATTCAAAAACAAAACCAAAAAGCAATCCAATTGCCATTGAGTCAATTCTGACTCACAGTGACTCTATGTGTGTCAGAGTAGAACTGTGCTTCATGAGTGATCATTTAAGAATTTTTGGGAAACTCAGAAAAGTATAAAACAAAAACTTAAAATCATCTTGAATTTCTCAGAAATGGCCACTGTTAATGTTTCAGTATATTCTGTTACAGTTTCTTTTCCTAGACATTGCTTTTTTATATGGCAAATAGTTTATTATATCCATTGGATGGAGTCTTATGAGTAGATTTATTAGCTCAAACTGTGCAAATATTTTTAAAGCTCTTGAAATATATTACTTTTTTTTTTTTTTTAAATCTCTCATGTAATTAATTTTCTTGAAACTGATTTCAAGAAAGTTTGCCTTGGTTCATGTGTATTTGTCTGCATTACGTATATATCTTTCAAAAATCTTCACCAATCTACTGGATGAAAATGCCCTCTTATTAGTTTAGTTTTCATTCCTTTTTAGTCTGAACAATCAACATTCACTGAAAAACTATGATATACCAGACATTATTGAGGCCCTATTTAGACATAAATGTGAATATGACAGTGCCTGCTCTCAAGAAGCTCCAAATAGAGGAAAACTCACATATAAGGCAGCTGGATAAATGCTCTGATGATTGTTCAGTGGAGATCCCAAGTGATAGTTTTGGCAGAAGTATTGAGTAAAAAGAAGGCAAATCCATATCTAGAAAAATTGTCTATCTCAATAGGAACAAAATGCTGCCTTTTCTATAATAGAAGTGGTCCAGTGTAATTAACCTGCTACCAGGTTGCTGGCTGATCACCATGAAGAATGGTGCCCTATCAGGGACTCAGTGTTGGTCTCTGCTGATGGCAGATTGAGCCCTCAGCAGTGGCTGTAGCCAGGTCAGCCTGGGCGAGTGGCAGTCCATATTGTTGAGCCCATGTGTAACTTCCATCCCTGCCACCATAACCACTTTGTTCATGAGGCCCCTGGGTAATGACAGGAGTGGGTAGGGAAAAAGATAACTTGTATCCACAGAACACATCATCCTGTCCACTTGGTTGTTAAAATCTTCCTCTGTTGTGATTCCCATTTGGTAAATATTCACATGATACACAAATATCTTCACTTCTTTGGCCCAGGCCCATTCAGAAAGGTCTATCCACATGCCATTTCCCCATACCTCCTTGTCACCAATTTTCTGATCATGTTCTTTCCAAATTCCTGACCATCCAGTCAAACCGTTGACCACAGTCCATGAATTAGTATATAATTGGACATATGGTCATCTCTCCTTCAGCCAAGTGTGCTTAATCAGCAGGGTTTTTAGAGAAAAATACACAGAAATTTAAAGAACTTATTTAATTTAAATTGCATAGTTCAAAGCTGGAAGTATCAAAAGGAGATGGAAGGAATATACAGAGTCACTGGACAAAAATATTTGGTCGACGTTCAACTATTTCAGGAGGTAGCATATGATCAAGAACCAATGGTATTGAAGGAGGAAGTCCAAGTTTCACTGAAGGAAATGGTGAAAATCAAGGCTCCAAGAACTGATGGAATATGTACTGAGATGTTTCAACAAGTGGATGCAGTACTGGAGGCACTTAACCTGTTTGTGCTAAGAAATTTGGAAGACAGATACCCGGCCAACCAATTGGAAGAGGTCCATATTTGAACCATTCCAAAGAAAAGTGATCCAATAGAATGTGAAAATTATCAAGTAATATAATTACTGTTGTTGTTGTTGTTATATGCCTTCGAGTCGGACCTGACTCGTAGCGACCCCTCCTTGGGTTTCCAAGGCAGTATCACTACGGAAGTAGATTGCCCCATCTTCCTTCCAAGGAGTGGCTGGTGGGTTTGAACTGCCAGCCTTCTGGTTAGCAGTCAAGTGCCTTAAGCACTATACTACCTATAACACACAAATAAAATTCTGCTGAAGATAATTCAAAAACAGTTGTAGCAGTCTACTGACAGGGAACTTCCAGAAATGCAAGCAGGATTCAGAACAGGATGTGGAAGGAGGATATCATTCCTGATGTCAGATGGATCTTGGCTGAGAGCAAAGAATAACAGAAAGATATTTACCTGTGTTTTACTGGTTATGCAAAGGCATTCAACTGTGTGGATCCAAATAAATTGTGGATTATTATCAAATAAATTGAAGATTATTATCTTCCCCTTTATCATCCTCCACTTTACCAAACATGATATCCTTCTCCAGGGAGTAGTCTTTTCTGCTTTCTTGGAATTGCCAGTTCATTTCTCTGCCCCTCATATTCTCAGCTCCAAGCATATGAAACTTCAGTTACTGGAAAGAGTCATTTAATTTCTTACCTGGTGCAGAATAGTGGTTAAATATGGGAATTCTAGATCCATACTGCTCAGGTTCTGGTCTTTGTTCAACTATTTATGATTTGTGTCACCTTGGCTAATCTATGTAAGCTCCCTGTTGCTCAGTTTTTCTATCTGGAAAATATAATTAATGATAGTATGTACCTCATTGAAAATAGTCCTACTGTGTAGTAGTTAAGTGCACGACTGCTAACCAATAGAATGACAGTTCCAACCCACCAATAACTCCACAGGAGAAAAATGTGGCAATTAGTTTCTATAAAGATTACAGTCTTAGAAACCCTGTGGGGCAGTTCTACTCTGTGCTAAGTGTCACTATGAGTTGTAATTGACTTGACTGCAATGGGTTTGGATTTGCTACTTACTTATTGGCTTATTATGAGATTAAAATAAGATCATTTATGTAAATCACCTAGTATAGGACCTAGCATATTGTGAATATATGATAAATATCAGTGATTATTTTGGTTGCTCTATATTTGTCTATGTCTGGCTGGGACATTCTTTCTCATTACTCATTTTTTCTAGGTAATTTCTAAACATTTTTCAAGCCTCAGTTTTATATCATTTCCTTGGATATGACTTATCTGAACATAAAAGCTGGGCTAAATGCTTCTCCTACGTGCCCCCATTTCTCTATTAAAGAACATATATAATGTATTATAATTTCCTCTTGTCTATATCCCCCATATAGGCTGGCACAGGACTGGGCAATGTTTTGTTCTGTTGTACACAAGGTCACTATGAGTCGGAGATGACATGTAGACACCTAACAACACAGCAATATCCCTCACACAAGCTCTGATAGTGCAGTGGTTAAAACCTTCAGCTGCTAACCAAAAGGTCAGTGATTTGAGTCCACCAGCCATTCCTGTTAGAAACATGAGGCAATCAGTTTCCATAAAGATTTATAGCCTTGGAAACCCTATGGAGCATTTCTACTCTGTCCTATAGAGTTGTTATGAGTCAGAATCAGTTTGATGGTATTGGGTTTGGTTTGGGTTTATATTCCTCACTAAACTCTAAGTTCACTGCAGAGTAGGTACTGTGCTTATTCTATTCATTATTTTGTCTCTTGCACCAAATACAAAGTTGGACATAGATTAGGCCGATATGTTCTTGGGCAGTTAGCACAATTGCACTTTAATATTTTAGCAGCAGATTTTGGGGAATTCTCCCATTCAGGAAAGACCAATGGCATGAATCGCCACAGGAAAGATGTTCTGGCTCTCCTGCCTTCCTGAAGTCACAGCTGTTAGGCTGGGCAGGGCTGCTTGATTATGAATCACACAATTTCACTGATAGTGAGTTAATTTATAATAGCTATGCAATTGTGAGGCTTAATAATAAACAGTTTAGGGAACAAGCAAATAAAGGAAATAAATGGCTCAGAGGCACACCCTGAGATGCAGTGGTGCAAAAACGAGTGACATCACCTGGATGGCGGCCAAAAGTGGTTGAAGCTGCTATGCAGATTTCCACAGCTGCAGGGAATCCCTGTAGATTCACTCAGCAGGTTCGACACTCAGGTGCCTCCCTGCTCTCTCAGGACATGACGCTAAGCTCACTACTTTAATTGGTGATATTAGTTTTCTATGATTGCTGTAACAAAATACCACACATTTCACGATTTAAACAATACACACTTATTATTTTTCCATTCTCTAAGTCAGAAAGTCCGACATAGTCTCACTGGTCAGAACTGTAAACACTAGGGGAGAATCTGTTTTCTTCTCACAATGGTATATTGTCTGATGTAGTTTCAGAAATGAGACCCTTAGGTTGGAAGTCACTGAAAATACACAGTAGCCTCAATGGACTGGGAGATACCAGTGACGATCATGAAGATGGTCCAGGGCCAGACAATGTTTACTCTATTGTACATGGGATTGCCATGACTTAGAGCCAACTTGATGATGTCCCTTCAGGACAGAGTAGAACAGCCCCATAGGGTTTCCAAGGCTGTAAATCTTTATGGAAGCAGATTGCCTCATGCTTCTCCCGAGCATTGGCTGGTGGCTTGCAATTGCCAACTTTATGGTTAGCTGCCAAATGTGTTAACCACTATGCCACTAAAGCACCTTTTAAATTACATGAACCACTGGCATGTATGGGGATCGAACTCATGACCTTGGGATTATTAGCACCATGTTCTAAATAACTGAGCTGACCAGTCACCTGGTTAAAACATCCCTGTGAGTCGTGGGGACGTCCATGAGGACGGTAGGTTTTTTTTTTTTTTTTTTAATGACAACTAACAACAACAACAGTCAGTGTGCTTGTTTTGATGC
This sequence comes from Orycteropus afer afer, assembly GCF_000298275.1. NCBI lineage: Eukaryota > Metazoa > Chordata > Mammalia > Tubulidentata > Orycteropodidae > Orycteropus > Orycteropus afer. Next base: position 190,595 of record NW_006922488.1, on the reverse strand, counting down.
CCTGAGAATTCTGATGGTCTTAGAAGCCCTGATTAAGTACTGTAATCTTACATACGTGGAAGCAAGAGAGAAGGATATCCTCTTTTCCCTACATACCTATCCTCTCATTCTGGTCTAATCTGGATTAGGCTGTAAATGAATTTGAGAATTTTTGAACCTTCCCCTTTTATATTCTGGGAAAGAAAACTCGGTTTACATGTGATCTTTTAAGCAGTTAGTTGCTGTTGTTTGGTGCTATTCAGTTGGTTTTGACTCATAGTAACCCTATGTACCACACATGTAAACATTGCCTGGTCCTGCTCTGGTAGCATAGTGCCTAAGGCACTTGACTGCTAACCAGGAGGCTGGCGGTTCAAACCCACCAGCCACTCCTCAGAAGGAAGGTTGGGCAAT
>NW_006922488.1:175102-189092 GCF_000298275.1 Orycteropus afer afer | reverse complement strand
AGAAGAAGAAGAAGAAGAAGAAGAAGAAGAGAGGAAAAGGTGTCCTTCTTTTTATGGTTCATCTTTTCAAATTATTTGCTCAGCTTACAGAATCAGTATGGTGAAAGTATACAACCCTGTTGAACACCTTTCCCTTCTGTTCAAACAACTGTCTCTTAGTCTATGTACAGATTCCTCATGAGCACAAGTGTTCTAAAATTTCCATTCTTCACAACGTTATCCGTAATTTGTTATGATCCACATAGTTGAATGTCTTTGCATAGTCAGTAAAAGGCAAGTATGTAGTTGGAGCTGTGTGTCAACTTGGCTGGACCACAATTCTGTGTGGTTTAAGCAATTTTGATGTGGGTTGTTCCAATGATGGAATCAGAAGTATATGTTTTGAGCAGCCAATCTATTGAAAGGGAGTTTTCTTAGGGGTGTGGCCTTCTTCCAGTATATTTATGGACATCCTGGGAAAAGAGACACTCTTCTGTGGATAAGGATTCTATTGTGCTGCCTACAACTGATCGTGAGTGAACAATCCACCATTTGGCCTGGAGATCTTGAATTCACCATATGTTGGAGTCAATAGTCAGTATACTGCCTGCTAACCTTGAACTCTTCAGCCCCTGCAGCTGTGTGAATCAGGAAAAACCTCCAGCTTGATGTTTGATCCAAGAACTTTGGACTTGCCAGCTTCTATAAGTGTGTGAGCCATTTTCCTAAGATAAATTTCTCATTCTCTCTCTCTCTCTCTCTCTCTATAAGCTTTACTGGTTTTGCTTCTCTAGAGAACCCAGTCTAACACAGGCAAGTAAACATCTTCCTGGTATTTGCTTTCAGCTAAGATCCATCTGATATCAGCAATGATATCCCTTGATCCATGTCCTCTTCTTAATGCAGCTGGAATTTCTGGTGGATTCCTGTCAATGTACTGCTACAAGTTTTTTAATTATTTTCAGTATAATTTTAATTGTTTGTAATATTAATGTTACTGTTAGATAATTTGCACATTATTTTGGATCACCTTTCTTTGGAATGGGCTCAAATATGGATTTCTTTCATTTGGTTGGCCAAATAACTTTCTTCCAAATTTCTTGGCATAAATGAGTGAGCACCTCCAGTGCTGCATCTGTTTGTTGAAAATCTTACTGGATAGCCTGTCAATTCCTGGAGCCAATTCCTTCAGTGCAGTTTAGACTCTTCCTTCAATATCATCAGTTCTTGATCATATGCTTCCTCCTGAAATGGTGAATGTCGACCAATTCCTTTTGATACAGTAACTCTGTGTATTCCTTCTATCTTCTTTTGATGCTTCCTGCATTATTTAATATTTTGCCCATAGAATCATTTAGTATTATAATTCTAGGCTTGAATTTTTTTCCCCATTCTTTCAGATTGACAAATGCTGTACATGTTCTTCTCTTGATTTTCCAATTCTAAGTCTTTACACATTTTGTTAAAATACTTTACTGTCTCTTCTAGAAATCTTCTGTTCAGCTCGTTTACGTCATCATTTCTTCCATATGCTTTAGCTACTCTTCATTCAAGAGCAATTTTCAAATCTATTTTGATATCCATTTTGATCTTTTCTTTTCCTGTAGTTTTAATAACCTTTTGCTTTCTTCACATATGATGTCCTCTCAAATTCGTCTGGTCTTTGGTCATTGGTTTTCTCAGTTTCAAATCTACGCTTTAGATGGTCTGAAAATTCATCTGGTTGTCTACTCAAGGTAATATTTTGGCTCTCATGGACTTGTTTTAATTTCTTCAGCTTCAACTTAAACTTGCATGTGTACAATTGATGGTCTTTGCACAGTTGGCTCCTGGCCTTGTTGTAACTAATAATATTGAGCTTCTCCATCATCTCTTTCCACAGATGTAGTAGATTGCATTCCTTTGCTTTCCATTTGGCAAGTTCCCTGGGTAAAGTAGCCATTTACGTTTGAAAAAGATAGTGGAAATGAGAAAATCTTTGGTCATGCAAAATTCTATCATGTGATTTCGATCAACAAGGTCATATTTTCCAAATACTAATGCTTCTTTCTTTCCAACTTGGACATTCCAATCACCAGTAATTATTAATACATCTTGATTCCATATTTGGTCAGTTTCAGACTGCAGAAGTTGGTAAAACTCTTCAATATCTTCATTTTTGGCTTTAATGGTTGGTGCATAATTTCAATATTAGTAGTATTAACTGGTCTTCTTTGTAGGTGTATAGATATTATTCTATCAGTGACAGCGTTGTGCTTCAGGATAGATCTTGAAATATTCTTTTTGACAATGAATGAGACTCCATTGCTCTTTAATTGATTATTCTGGTAGAGTAGACCATATGATTATCTAATTCAAAATGCTTAAAATCAGTCAATTTCAGCCATTAATGCCTGAGATATTGATCTTTATGCAATCCTTTTTTTTTTTTTTTGGACAATGTCCCATTTTCCTAGATTCATACTCTGTACTACATTTCATGTTCCAATTAGTAATGGATGTTTGCAGATGTTTCTTCTCATTTTGAGTTGTGCCATGTCAATAAATGAAGGTCCTGAAAGCTTTACTCCAACCATGTGATTAAGGTAGACTGTACTTTGACTATGCAGCTCTTACCCAGTCTTATTTTGAGTGACTTCCAACCTGAGGGGGCTCGTCTTCTAGCACTGTAACAGAACATATTTCCATGTTTTTTGTAAGGTTTCCAGTGACCGATTTTTCTTTTAGCAGTGGACCTGGCCACATCTTGATCGGGAAACTCTGCTGAAACCTGTCCATTGTGGGTAACCCTGCTGGTATTTGAAATAATGATGGCATAGCTTCCATCTTCACGGCAACACCCAAGCCAACACAGTTCAACAAACTGATGGATTTGTGGTGGCTAAGAATGTTATAGGAGTGAAATGGTAAAGAGAACTACAATGGGGTTAATTGGTGGAGATGAAGGACAAATATAAACATCACTATTCAAGCAGGGACAGGTCACCCAATAAGCAAGGTATACATGGGCTTAATTGTGTTTATTTACTAATGTGTAGTGTACAATTTTACCTGGTTGAAATTGTGCACTACAGATTAATAAGTACACACAATTAAGTCTGTGCATACCTTGCTTATTGTAAAACAACTGTTACTGAATGATCAAATAGACAGGCCATGTGTATAGGAAAGAGAGAACAACTCATGAAATGTGCTGCCAAGTTCTAAGGCCTTAGTTGATGACATCTGGAAACAAGTTCAGTTGAAAAGTGAGATGACTAGTTTCTTCTTGAAGACATCAGAGCCTTGTGTGAGCAACATGTGCTCACAACTTTGGAAACGGGACAAAAAGAGAAGCAAGAAAATTCTGTGGGAGCTGGAATAGGATTGACAAGGAATTATTTGTTGTAGGCTGGTGAGTAGATTTAGTCCCTCTCAAGTTTTTATTTATGGAGTTTCTTTCTCTTGACTACAACTTGGACACAGGAGTCAGAAAACTCTTTACCTTGATTACTTTGCAAGTTGCAGATGATGAAATACTGTCCGGAGGTATCCTAATTCATGGGTGGGTTAACCACAAAGGTCAGGGTATAAAATGTCTAACTTAATTTTTTTCTAAAAAAGAATTTAATTTTTAATCTGAAGTCCTCTATTCCTCTTGTTTAAGTCAATTCTGGATACTGATATTCAATTATTGTGTTTCTCCATCGATCATTAATTTTACTCTCTATAATCCAATTGTTTTGCGTAAATTCCTGAGAATCTGGCCTAATGTCAAAGTATGATGATGATAGTATGGTGTGGGGAGGGAAGGAGTATCTCAAATCCACCTGTCCATGCTGGTGTCCTGTGAGATACCCTCAGCATCATATACTCAGCATGTATTGTATAGATGGCTGTAGTACCCTCATCATCACAACAATTAACCTTTTCTGGATGAGGGTATAGCTCTCAAGGCCATACCCTCACTGCTCTTGGCCACATGGAGAAAAGTTCTGTTTCTTCCTGTTTCATACTGGGAAGTGTGAGAATTCTGTGCTTGCTTTAGGCATGTCTGCCTATGTATTGCATAGCAGTTTTCACTTGGCTGTTCCCATTCTTCTTAAGTCAAGACCACTTTCTGTAAAGTGGAAAGTCAGTGAAAATGAGGGAAATCCTCAGTGAGATGGATTGAAAGAATAGCCATAATAATAGTCTCGAATGTATAAATATGGGGTAGGAGTAGGCAACCTTTGGTCCTATTATACATGGAGTCGTCTAAGTGTTAGCTTGAATCAGCTGCAACTAATTGCAGCTTCCCATTTATGCTGAGAAAGGGGGTCTTTCCTTTACCTGCCAAGCAGGACACAGATTTTGAAACTTTACTTTTAGTTCTCCAAATGCATATATATTCCTAGTGCATAAAATAAAACAAAACAAACAAACAAACAAACAAAAAAAAAAACCTCACGGCTATTGAGTCCTATCCCACTTATAACGAGTGCTTCTTGGGTTTCCGAGGCAGTATTCACTACTAAGGAAGTAGATTACCCAATCTTCCTTCCCAGGACTGGCTGGTAGGTTTGAATAGCTAGCCTTCTGGTTAGCAGTCAAATGCCTTAGGCACTACACCACCAGAGCTCCTAGTGCATATAACACATAATTGAAGTTTTTGTTGTAGTTTGAATGGATCCCGACTCATAGTGACCACATGTGAGAGAATATAACTGCTCCATAGGGTTTTCATGGCTGGATTCTTTATTGAAAGAGATTACCAGGTCTTCCTCCTAAAGAACCACTGGGTCCTAACCACCACCTTTTCATTTGCAGCAGGGTGTTTAATGTTTGCATCATCAGGACTACATATAATCATAATCATAGCCATGCAATTTACATAAACTTTTGAGAAGCTCCTAAATTGCCTCTTCTTTTTCACCTTCTAAATTGCAACTTCTTTTCCTTGAAAGCTCCTCCTTGTTCCCCTAGTTGGTAGAATGTTTATTCTGGGGTTAAGCAGCTTGGCCTGCATCTATTCTTCCAAATCTATTTTTATGTCATGAACTTTACGTTCACATCCTTCAGGGTCGTGGCTTTGATTCTCAAAACATCTTTCCTTTCAAACTAGTGCCTCTGCATAAATTCCAAGAGACTTTTAAATTCAAATGTCAAGATGACTCCCTTGTGATCTGTATTCAGTTGTTATAACTCACCCTGTAGCATATGAGTCAGAACTGAGTTGATTGCACTTAACAACAACAACCCTGTGGCAAAGGATACAGCAAAATAGTTTGTATGGAGAAGGGCCAAGTGTTCCGAGAAAGTGCTCAAGGAAGAGGCTAGTGAAAGGGGGCTGTGGGATGCAAACATGTGTTTTTAAAACTATTGTTCAGATACAGTGTTGTCACCAGGATTGGCGCTACCCCCCAACCCCCAAGGACCTCCAACTGTACCAGACCATACAGAATCCTTAGTAATGTTTATTATCAATTTTAATTGTAAAATAATTTGTGATAAATATAGTCATAAATTGCTCAAATGTAATATTTCTCAGATTATATGAATACTAACAACAAACTCGTTTTGTAAAATCTTTCTACATTGAATTACAATAACATTAGTTACAACATTATTAGTAACTGAACAGAAAAGCCTTTTTTCATTTTTTTTCTTTCGTTCCCTTTAATTACTGCTTCATTCTCAAAAATGTTATTGGTATAGGTTCACAAACACTAATTACCACAATACTGTAGCTAAAACACCAGAAAATTTGATTGAATCAGCAACTCTAAAGACGCTGGAAACAACTAAAGCAATAGTGCATGCTTTTAGCTTGAGCAGACAAAACCATGTGATTCGAAGCTTCATTGTAATTGAGTAACAATGACAACTCTGACCTCAGTGCATTAGAAGGTTAAAAAAGTAACTTAGCACAGTTCAGAGTTTGCTGTGTATATTTAGTACACATCTACATTTAGTAAATGATATTCAAGTGTCTTATTCCTAATTTATTCTGTTTCATTTTAATAAAGTTTCTGGTTACTTTTTGAGTTATTTTTAAGGATGTATTTCTGAATCAGGTGGACTAATGGATTATTTTGGTAAGAATCCCTGAGAAAATTGTGTCTTCCCATGATAATAAAATTGTAGCATTCAGAGGGAGACCCTCTTATCTAGGGATGCCCAACTCAAATGCCTTCTGGAGCTAGAAAGGCAATGATGCAAAAAGCTGATATAAGACCACAAGGAGATGGTAGAGTCTTGGCAGAGCAGTTAATTGCATAGTGCATGCCCTAATTAAAGGCATTCCAATAATAATAATGAGAAAAAATTACAAATACAGTCCATACAAAGAAAACTCATTTATAGATCTTATTGGCCCACTTGACAACAGTTTCAGACCCCTAATAAAATTAGAAGGTCTAATCTCTTTGATTCTAGGCAATAAATACAGGCCCAGAGAAGGTAAGCTATTCCTCACTGTTATACAATGTTTAAAAACACAGGTGCTGGAGTCAAATGACCTAAGTTCAAATTCGGCCCTTGCCACTGACTAGCCATGTGACCTTGGGCAAACCACTTCATCACTCTGTACCTTAGCTGCTTCATCTGTTACCATGGTGATAGCAGTAGTTTTCATTTTGTAGAGTTATTTTGAGGATTCAGTGAATTAATATGTGTAAAGCATGAAGAACATCCCTTGAAATGGCTGGTACATTCCTTTTGTCCCTTCTTCATCCCTATTTCCATCCTGATACCCAAAACTCAGATTCCATTATATTGAAGTATAAGAGCCAGGGCCACATTCTAGGAGTGTGAAGACACAGCCTAGGCCACCGAAATTTCATAGAGTAAACTGCCATGCCAGTTTTACTAGTTTTTTTATTTTATTTATTTTATTTTTATTTTTAAATATTTAAATAATCAACAGATTCCATTAACAGAAGAGAGAAAAAAGAAGCTTTGATCTTGTTTAAGTGCCATTATTTTGGCTTTTCTGTCACTCACAGCAGAACCTAATTCTAGCTAATGCACAAGATACATTTGTGCTATCCTGTTATTTTCAACTATCTTTGTGCTTCTGTTTTAGATGGGTCTCTTCTCTGTAGAATATAACTAAATTTTATTTATTTATCCAGGTTAATAATCTGGAACATTTAATTTTTGTAATTTATTTTAATTATACCCCACAGAACATCTTTCCTACTAATGTTTTCCCAGATGAATACCTCAGAACACTCATCTCTCCCAATACCATGTTTTCAGGCTGACATTTACATGAGAAAATATTTATATTTACATTCAATCCAATAAAATTTTTTTTAAAAAATTGATGTATGAGAAAAGTCATGGTTTTATTCCAAATGCAATTGGTAGAATTTCAGAATCACTTGTAGACATTTAAGGAGCTCTGGTGGCACAGTGCCTAAGGCATTTGACTGCCAACCAAAAGGTGGTGGTTCAATCCCACTTGCATCTCTGCAGAGGGAAGATTGGGTAATATACTTCTGTAAAGATTTATTATTGCCTTGGAAATCCAATGGGGGTCACTATCAGTTAGAATCGACCGGATGGCAGTGAGCTTGGTTTTTGGTCCGTGGATATTTTGAAAAGTGTCTCAACGTCAACAAAGAAGAGGTGTGACTCAGATGTTCCTGGCTTCCAGGGAGGCCATGTCACTGGATATTAAGCTATTGTTTGTGAGCACCTATGCTAATTGGTGGGAGCTCTGGTAGCATAGTGCCTAAGGCATTTGACTACTAACCAGAAGAAGGCTGGCAGTTCAAACCCACCAGCCACTCCTCTGAAAGAAGGTTGGGCAATCTACTTCCGTAGTGATACTGCCTCGGAAACCCAAGGAGGGGTCACTATGAGTTGGGTCTGACTTGATGGCATATAACAACAACAACAACATGCTAATTGGTGATCAGGAAGAGCTATTTTAAGCATTTCATATCCTATCATGATAATTTGTTCCTTATACATACAGGCATTATACTGTGCCTTTCTTTCATTTAAGAAAAATTGTAAATTGGTTGGAAATTTTTAATTGACCTACCTATAGTCCTTTACATGGTTTTCCTTTAAAATAAGTAGCAATAGTTATTGTTATTTTTTTAAGTAGGTAGTCTGATTTTAAGTACCAGATTTTTTACTTTAAGTAAAAGATGCTTCTATTGGGACATATTTCTATTACAATATTTTAAATTTTCTGTACTTTCTCTTCTTCGTTTCTCCTTTACTGGTGGAAAGTAAATCATTCTGTATTTCTTCTTCTTTTTTTCCCCTTTCATAGTTCATAACAAAGTACAAGTTGTTTTTCTATTCTTTTGGTAAACATCCATAAAATATTCAAATAATGCTGAATTATAATTTTGCATTTTTCATATTCAAACAGCCTTTGGGTAATTAATTATCCTTAAATGCATGCTAAATAAACTTGAAAGATTACATAGGAAGCATAGGGAACAGTGAATTTGTATTAATGGGGGAGGAACAACTCAGAAACGGAGAGTGAAAAAGGCTGCACAACTTGAAGAATATAATTAATGTTGTACTGAACGGTACGTGTACAAAGTGTTAAATTAGTGTGTGATTTACTGTGTATATTCTTAACAACAAAATAAATAAATAGAAAAAGAAATATTCATATGGAAATAATATATGAGATATATATCCAAACAAAATCAAATATATACAATTCAATGAATTTTCATGAACTGATCATATTCCTGAAAGCACCACAAGCCAGAAAAGAGAACATTACCACCATCCAAAGAAGCACCCCCTATATATGCTTTCAGTCCTGTCCTCATCCCCAAATTGAACACTATCTTGATGTGTAACAGCATAAATTACTCTTCTCTCTTTGAACTTCATAGAAACAAAATAATTTTGAATGTGCAAAGTAAAGCATGCTAAACTTCATTGTGCATTTTGGTATTCCTTCTAAAAATCCATGACCCAGCACACCTGACTGCTTGCTCAACATCTGCTGCTGTTGTTATTGTTATCGGGAGTTTCAGTTTTCGTCCTTTTAACCTAAAAAATTGGATTACAAAAATTAAATTCATTGTCATATTTTACCAACTACAATGTTCCTGATTTTGGTTTTGTTTCTCACTTTTCTTTTTGATAAACTTTGTAGTTGCTGTTAGGTTTTGTAGAGTCAGTTCTGACAAATGGCGATCTTATGTATAACAGAACAAAACACTGCTCAATTCTATGCAATTGTCACATTCCTTGATATGCTTGAATCCATCATTGCAGCAACGGTGTGAATCCATCTAATTGAGGGTATTCCTCTTTTTTTGCTGACCCTCTACTTTACCAAGTGTGAACTATCTTCAGGGACTGGGCTATTCTGACAACATGACCAAAGTAGTTGAGATGAAGTCTGGCCATTCTTGCTTCTAAGGAGCATTCCAGCTGCACATCTTCCAGTTCAGATTTGTTTGTTCTTCTGGCAGTCCATGGGTCCATTTTCAGTATTTTCACCAGTACCACATTTCAAAGCCTTCAACTCTTCTTTGGTATTTCTTATTCATTGTCCAGTTTTCTCACGCACATGAAGCAATTGAAAATACCATGGGTTGGGTTAGGCGCACTTTAGTCTTCAAAGTGACATCTTTCTTCTTAACAATTTAAGCTCTGTTGGGAGCTCTGGTAGCATACTGGCTAAGGCACTTGACTGCTAACCAGAAGGCTGGTGGTTCAAACCCACCAGCCACTCCTTGGAAGGAAGGTTGGGCAATCCTACTCCCGTAGTGATACTGCCTCGGAAACCCAAGGAGGGGTCGCTATGAGTCAGGGCTGACTCGATGGCACATAACAACAACAACAACAACAATTTAAAAACAAGTCCATTGCAGCAGATTTGCCAAGTACTGCTTCCATGCATGTGGATTGTAGATCTAAGTAAAATGAAATCTTCAACAACCTCAATCTTTTTTCCATTTATCATGATGTTGCTTATTGGTTCAGTTGTAAGGATTTTGTCTTCTTTATGTTGAGGTGTAATCCATACTGAAGACTGTAGTCTTTGATTTTCATTAGTACATGCTTCAATTTCAGCAAGCAAGGCTGCGTCATCTGCATATCGGAGGTTGCTACTAAGTCTTCCTCTAATCCTGATGCTGCATTCTATTTCTTGTAGTCCAGCTTCTTGGATTATTTACTCAGCACACAGATTGAATAAGTATGGTGAAAGGATACAACCCTGATGCACACCTTTCCGGATTTTGAACCATGCAGTTTCCCCTTGTTCTGTTCAAATGACAGCATCTTGGTCTAGGTATACAATTCCAATGAGCACAATTATGTGTTCTAGATTTCTCATTTTTTTCAGTGTTATCCATAATTTGTTATGATCCACACAATTGAATGCCTTCAACATCTTTCTGTTATTCCCTACTTGCAGCCAAGATCCATCTGACATCAGTAATGATATCGCTTTTTCCACATCCTCTACTTGACTTCAGCTTGAATTTCTGCCAGTTCTCTGTCAATGGACTGCTGCCATCATTTTTGAATTATCTTCAGTAAAATTTGCTTCCATGTGATAATAATGATATCATTCAATAATTTTCACAATCTGTTGGATCACCTTTCTTCAAATGGGCACAAGTATGGAACTCATCCATTTGGTTGGTCAGGTAACTCTCTTCCAAATTTATTGGTCTAAAAAATGAGTGCCTCCCATGCTACATCCATTTGTTGAAACATCTCAATATATGTTCTGTCATTTCCTGGAGCCTTGTTTTTCTCCATTTTTTTTCAGTGCAGCTTGGACTTATTCCATTAGTACCGTTGGTTCTTGATCATATGCTACCTCCTGAAATGATTGGCATCAACCTATTCTTTTTGGTATAGTGACTCTGTATATTCCTTCTATCTTTTGATGCTTCCTGCATTGTGTGATATTTTGCCTATTAAATCCTTCAATATTGCAGTTTGAAGCTTGATTTTTTTCTTCAGTATTTCAACTTGAGAAGTGTTGAGTATGTTCTTCCCTTTTGGTTTTCCTTGGTCTTCCAAATTCTATCATGCTGTCTCTGTCATGGCTTCTATCACCAAGGCCATATTTTCCAGCTACCGATACCTCCTGTTTTAACACTTTTTAATTGCAAACAACAGTAATTATTGATTCATCTTGATTGCATGTTTTATCAATTTTAGATTGTATGAGTTGGTAAAAATCGGTTTCTTCATCTTTATCATTAGAGGTTGGTGCATAAATTTGAATACGAGTTATATTAAATGATCTTGCTTGCAGGTGTATGGATATTATCCTATTACTGACAAATCTGTGCTTCATCATATACGTATATATTTAACCTATCTAGGAATTTTCCCTCCCCTCCCCTCTCATTCCTGGTAACAACAAAGGAAGTTTCCTTCCATATATAAACTTTTCCATGACTTTTTATAATAATGAATTAATACAATATTTGTCCTTCTGTGATTGACTTATTTCACTCAGCATAATGTCCTCCAAGTTCATCCATGTTATGTGGTGTTTTGCGGATTTTACATTATTCTTTAGTGTTGCACAGTATTCTATTGTATTTATATACACAGTTTGATTATCTATTCCTCCATTGATGGGCACTTAGGTTGTTTCCATCTCTTTGCTGCTGTGAATAGTGCTGTGATGAACATGGGTATGCACATATCTATTCGTGTCCTACCCCTCACTTCTTTAGGATATACCTCGTAATGGGATTACTGAATCAGATGGTATTTCTATTTCTAATTTTTCAAGGAATCACTATACTGCTTTCCCAAGTGGTTATATCATTTTATAGCCCAACCAGCAGTATATGAAAGGCTCAATCTCTCCACATATTCGTAAGCATTTATTTTCTGTCTTGTTTAATTTTGTTATTAGTGCTGGTATCTCATTGTTGTTTTGATTTGCCTCTCTCTAATGGCTAATGATTATTTCATGTGTTTGTTGGCTGCCTGAATATCTTCTTTGATGAAGTATCAGTTCATATCTTCTGGCCATTTTTTAATTGGAATGTTTGTCTTTTGGATGTTGAGATGGTGGAGTTTTCTATAAATTTTAGAGGTAAGTCCCTTGTCAGATATGTCATTGCCAAATATGTTTTCCCAATCCATATTTTTTTTTTTTTTTTACTCTTTGGAGAAGTCTTTTGATACACATAAAGGGTCCCAGTCCCCAGTCATCTAGTTTATTTTCTGCTGTTTGTGTATTTTGGCTTATGATTGGCAGTCTATTTATTCCTTAAATTAGGGCCCCTAAGTTTACCCTTATTTTTTCTTTGATGAACTTCATAATTTTAGGTTTCACATTTAAATCTTTGACCCATCTGGAGTTAGTTTTTGTGGTTGTGTGTGGTGTGAGGTATGAATAATCTTGTTTAATTTTTCTGCAAGTGGATATCCAGTTTTGCCCACCCTATTGTTAAAAAGATTGTCTCTTCTCCCTTTAATGGATTTTGGCCCTGTGTCAAAGATTGGCTGACCATAGGTGAATGGATTTCTAGGTTCTCAATTCTGTTCCACTTTGGTCTATATGTCTGTTGTTGTACCAGTTCCAAGCTATTTTGACTACTGTGTCTGTATAGCAGATTTTGAGATCTTGGAATGTGAGACCACCTAATTTCTTGTTCTTCAGTAGTGCTTTACTTATCTAAGCTCTTTTTCTTTTCCATATAAAATTAGTGATCGATTTCCCCATGTCCTTAAAGAATGTTGATAGAATCTGGATTGGGATTGCATCGAATGTATAGATTTCTTTGGGTAGCTTTGATATTTTCACAAAGTTCAATCTTCCTATCCATGTGTATGGCATGTTCTTCCATTTATGTAGATCTCTTATGGTTTCTTGAAATAGTGTTTTGTAGTTTTCTTTGTACAGGTCTTTCTTTTTCCTGGTGAGATTTATGTTAGCTGTTGGTTTTGCATATATGCCCTTTATTATTTTGAGGAATTTCCCTTCTGTTCTTATTTTTCTGAGACTTTTTATCAGGAGTGAGTGTTACATTTTATCAAATGCCTTTTCTACATCTATTGATGATCATGTGATATTTTTTCCTTTATTTTATTTATTTGATGGATTATGTTGATTGTTTTTCTGATGTTGAACTATCCTTGCATACGTGGTATGTACCCCACTTGATCATAATGTGTTATTTTTGATATGTTGTTGGAGTCTATTGGCTAGGATTATGTTGATGATTTTTGTGTCTGTATTCATGAGTGATATTAGTATACTGTTTCCTTTCTAGTGATGTATTTGCCTGGTTTTGGTATCAGGGTTATGCTGGCTTTGTAAAATGAATTTGGTAGGATTCCATTCTTTTCTATGTTCTGGAATAGTTTGAATAGGATTGATGTAAGCTCTTCTCTGAATGTTTGGTAGAATTCTCCAGTGAATCCGTCTGGGCCAAGACTATTTTTGTTGGTAATTTTTTTAACACCTGTTCAATTTCTTCTTTTGTTATAGATCTGTTCAAATTTTCCATCTCAGTGTGTGTTAGTTTAGGTAAGTAGTGTATTCCTAGAAATCTGTTAATTTCTTCTAGGTTTTCAAAGTTGTTGGAGCACAGTTCCTCATACTCACTGCCTCTCAATCAATTCTGATTCATAGTGACCACCATTGGGTTTCCTAGGTATTAAATCTTGACGGAAGTAGAGTGCCTCATCTTCCTTCTGCAGAGGCCCTGGTGGGTTTGAATCATTAACCTTCTGGTTAGCAGTCAAATGCCTAAGGCATTGCACCACCAGATTTCCTTACAGTTCTTCATTGTTGTTGTTGTTGTTAAGTGCCGTCGAGTTGTTTCCAACTCGTAGTGACCCCATGCACAGCAGATTGAAACACTGCCCGATCCCGCACCAGCCCCACAATCCCTGTTATACTTGAGCCCATCATCACAGCCACCGTGTCAATCCATCTCATTGAAGGCCTTCCCCTCTTTCGTCTACCCTCCACTCTACCAAGCATGACTTCCTTCTCCAGGGAATGGTCCCTTCTTACAACATGACCAAAATAGGTGAGACGAAGTCTGGCCATTCTTGCTTCCAAGGA
>NW_006922488.1:169130-170652 GCF_000298275.1 Orycteropus afer afer | reverse complement strand
ACGCCTGTCCTTACCTTGTTCCCGGAGACCCAGTCCCTCTTGGGAGGGTAACAAGGGAAAGTGTTCAGTGCAGATCAGTGAGTAAGCACAAGCCCGCCTGTGCTTACCTTGCTCCCGGAGACCCGGTCCCTCTCGGGAGGGTAACAAGGGAAATTGTTTAGTGTTTAGTGTATGTATTTTGGGGTTCTTTTATTGGGTGTGTAGGTATTTACTATGATTATGTCCTCTTGTTCAATTGTCCCTTTAATCATTATATGATGTCCTTCCTTGTCTCGTACTGTCTTTTTGACTTAAAGTCTATTTTATCAGAAATTATTATTACCACTCCTGCTCTTTTTTTGATTGTCATTTACTTGATATATCTTTTTCCAAACTTTGAAGTTTAGTCTATTTTTGTCTTTGTGTCTGAGGTGCATCTAGTGTAGACAGCATATTGATGGATCATGTTTCTTTATCCAGTCTGCAACTTTCCATCTCTAAGTGGTGCATTTACACCTTTTTGATTTAGTGTAATTATAGACAAGCATGAATTTTTTCTGGTGTTGCTGAATTCTTTTTCCATATAATTTTCTGTGCTGAGCTCATTTTCTTTCTGAATTTCATTAGCATTTCCTTCATTGCTATTGTTTTAGTATTTGCTAAATGTTTGTTTGTGCCTGGTCTCTTCTTCATTTTTATGGAAAACTTTATTATTTTCCTTTGAAGTTACCCTGTGATTTATAATTTTCTTCCAAAGTTTAGAACAGTCTGTTCTATATTACAATTGTTTACTTCTTCATCATTTGGAAGTTCTGTACCTACACTATTTATTCCCTCTTTTTAGTTTGTAGTTGTCTTCGTTTACCAATTAATGCCTCTGCTTCCCTGTTCACAGTCTTATAAGCTTATTTGTTATACTTTTGATAATTCTATAACTGAATTTGTTTCTGGGTTATGTTGTCACCTGTGTTTATCATAAGTTGTCATTCTCTATTCCAAGGACTCTGCAAAAGTGGCAAGGAGGCCACATGTTCTGACCTCCTTTAATCCCACAAGAGGAAGACAGGATTACCAGCAGTAACCCAAGGCCTATTACTGCAAGGTCAGACATGCTGCTTTCCTCCAGCCCTTTCACCAATTGTTCCTCCCAAAGTACCCACCACCTTCTCCTGGGTTTGATAATTTGCTGCAGTGGCCACACAGAGCTCACAGATTATGAGATTTATTAGGGAAGCACCAGGCTACAATTCGAGTTCAGGAAAAATGCTCAGTCTCTCTCTCCCAGCCCATTGTCTCTCAGCCAAGTCTCTCACAGTCTCTCCCCCAGCAGTGCATGTCCCTAGGTGTCTCACTCAGCAATGCACATCTCTTGCATCTCTTTCCCAGCATCATGTGTCTCCTTCAGGAGCACGTGTCTCTTGGAGCACCATGTCTTCCTCAACCAGCAGTCAGAGAGAGTTCTGCCTCTAGGAGGCCTCCTTTTGAGCCCAGCAGGGTGGTCAAACTAGCCAATCATAGCATCAGAACTCTAAGCATGTGAGAG